>NC_072739.1:92168754-92369080 GCF_026930045.1 Uloborus diversus | reverse complement strand
ATAAAATTAAAAACCCTGATGTATTTGAAATGCTTAATTCATCAATTTATATAGATTTGTTTTATGGTGCTAAAACGGTGGAAGATGCATACAAATTGTCTGTAGATGCAGTAAATATTTTCCGTGACGCGGGAATGAATTTGAGAAAATTGAAATCAAATTCAAATCAACTTAATGCTTTGTGGCTCAGGGATAATATTAAACAGGACGAAAATTTGAGTAAAAAATCAAAATTTTTAGGCATGAATTGGAATCCCATTAATGATTCTATCAATTTAGAGCTAACTGCTGTAATTGAATCTGTGAAAAGCAAACTAGACGACACAAAAAGGACAGTTTTAAGAACTGTAGCTAAAATATTCGATCCAGTGGGATTTCTTCAACCTTTTACTGTGCGGATGAAGATATTGTTACAAGATATTTGGCTGTTAGGTCTAAACTGGGATGAAAGTCTTCCTAGTGCTTTAAAAGGAAGGTGGAATAATTGGTGCTCAGAACTTGAGTCCTTAAAAAATCTGACTTTTCCAAGGAAATTCTTCAGTGAAGCTGATTACACGGAACTGAGCATTCACATTTTTTGTGACGCCTCTCCTAGAGCGTTTGGAGCGGTTGCTTATTTTAGATACTCTAATAGTTACGGGGAGATTAAAACTTCCTTCATAATGGCCAAGGGTAGAGTTGCACCTTTGAAAACTTTATCTTTGCCAAGATGTGAGCTAATGGGAGCTCTTATAGGTGCTCGATTAGCGAAATATTTAAAAGGCATTTTTCCGAACTTAACCGAAAATCTGTATTGTTGGAGCGATTCAACAATTGTACTACACTGGCTAAGAAGATCTCCAAATGAGTGGAAGCCCTTTGTTAGCAATCGCGTAGCAGAAATTCAGGCAATTTGCAGTCCAAATCAGTTTTTCTACTGCGATTCAAGAAATAATCCAGCAGATATGTTAACAAGAGGAGAACAAGCTGAAACAATGGCTTCTAGTCTACTGTGGCGAAATGGACCTAGTTGGCTTACCGAATCCGAAGAGTTATGGCCAAAGAAAATAGCAAAGTTCAACGAGGGAGAAATGTCCATTGAAAGCAGAAAATCGCGAAACGTCCTACAAATTTCCGCTAATAGTGAACCCAAGCAATCTGATAGTTCACTATTTGATTTAGATGAATTCGGCACTTTGAAGAAAGTGTATCGTATTACCGCATGGATAATGAGATTCATCAATAACTGCAAACCAAAATCTGAGAAGTTGTGTGGACCAATTGCAGCAGAAGAAATTATGACTGCAGAAATATTTTGGAGTAAAACCACGCAAATGGAACACTTCAAAAAGGAAATTGAAACCCTATCCGATGGAAAGAATATCGACAAAAATTCCAGCCTATATTTGTTGCATCCTGAAATTGATGAGAATGGTCTTCTGCGTTTAAAAGGGCGAATACAGTTCGCAGATTGTCAAGAATCAGCAAAGCACCCATTAATATTGCCATCAAAGTGCAAATACGTGGAACTTTTAATAATGGATGCACACGAAAGAGTATTTCATTCTGGAGTAGATGCCACACTAACACATCTCCGTGAAAAGTTCTGGATCATTAAAGCACGACAAAGAGTTAAAACGGTTCTTCACAAGTGTTTGATTTGTAAAAGATTCAACGCGCGTCCAGGGGCTCAGGTTGTAGCTCCACTCCCTGCAGATAGAATAATTGAGTCACCACCCTTTGCAGTAACTGGACTCGATTACGCAGGACCCTTTTATTGCAGAGAAAATAATGAAAAACATTATTTGCTTTTATTTACGTTGTGCAGTTACGCGCGCGATCCACTTAGAACTGGTACCTTCCATGAACACTGAATCATTTTTACTGGCCTTCCGGCGGTTTATATCTCGACGAGGACTGTGTAATACAATTTATTCTGACAATGCAAAGTCATTTAAACGAGCAGATATTGAGTTGAAAAAAGTATTTAAATGCATTGGTCATCCTTCTGTTCAAGATTTATTTTCACATTACAATATAAATTGGAAATATATTGTAGAAAGAGGTGCATGGTGGGGAGGATTCTGGGAGAGAATGGTAAGAACAATTAAAACAAGCTTAAGAAAAATTGTTGGGCGCTCATCGCTCTGTCTCAATGAACTTGAAACGGTGTTTATTGAGATTGAAGCCATAATTAATTCTCGACCCATTACTTACGTATATGATGATCCCTCAGAACCCTCTCCCCTCACTCCTGCACATTTTTCAATAGGTAAGCGATTGTTATCCCTCCCTCCAACGAGAATTTCAAAGGATGATTTATTAGGATCTAGAAAATCCACAGTTAAAAAATTTAAACATCAGCAAAATGTGTTAAATCATTTTTGGAATCGCTGGCGAAAAATTATCTATTAATGTTAAGATCTGCTCATGTGTGTCAGCAAAGTTCAAAAAATAAGGAATTTAAGCCTAATGATGTTGTTTTAATCGAAGATGATCGTTTCCCAAGAAATATGTGGTCTTTAGGGAAAATTACTGAAATTTTTCATGGCAGGGATAACAAAGTGCGCTCTTGTTCGATCAAAACTAAGACAGGAATTATCAGAAGACCTGTTCAACTAATTTACAACTTAGAGCTCACTTGAGCAAATAGACTGTTAAGTTTGTGCACAAAATTTGAAAATTTCAGTAAGCATATTAAATTTTTTGTTTAAATGTATTTAAAACTGTATTGTGTTAATAATTGTTGTTTATATTTTGACAAGGTAGTCCTAGAAGAAATGTTATGTTTATCATTTATGTAGATGAAAACATTAGATGTCCTATATGGTAAGTTTATAAACTCTATGTAGAGTTTAGGTGGGGAGTGTTGCGATTTGCCGTAAGAGGGCGTGTTCCTCACCTATTTAAGCAAGTTGTCTTGTATCTTTTGGCTTATGTTATGTTATGTTATGTTGTGCTTATGTTGATGTGATGTTGTGTTACATCAGTTGAAGGGAGCCGCCAGCCCTCATAATACTGGTAAGAACGAGCACTGCCTCGTTATCTTCATTCTCTTTTAAGTTTCATATAAAAGTTAGTTTTAAATTAGTGTTGATTTTTGGAACCACCGATAAAGCTACACAAGTCAAATTTTATAAATTTAAACGTTTGGTTACGATTTTGGAATTGATCTGGTATGCAAAATTACGAAAAGAAATCTGAAATTGAGATGCCCAGTGTTTAATGGGAGTCAGTACCCTAAATACTTTCAGAAATTCGATTTTTTGATTTTTATGCATTTTGAAACTCCAATTTCAATACCTTTTTAATGATAAAAATTTCTTGATCGTGCTCATATTAGTAGTAAGTTAAAATAAGCTTTAAAAAGTGTAAACCTATTTTGATGAGGCATGATTTTCCCCTTTAAATAGCAATATCTCGAAATGTTATTTTTGAAACTAAATGTTCCTTTTTCTCAGAAACTAAACCGTGTTAGGCTTTGAAATTTTTGCCACCTATTCCATACATCTAATCCTAAAAATACAGTGACGTACACATTAGTTTTTTTTTTTTTAACTAAGTTTTCTTTCTGTAAAATTTTACTTCAGTATAGAAAAAAGAGTCTACTTAAGATACAGAAAAAAGTTCATAATTGTATCTTTAATAGATTTTCAGAAAAATGTACATGAACCTGTGCAAATTAACATTGACGGTATAGGGGGTAATGACTCCCCTTAAGATTTTGTCAAATGCAAGTTATCTTTTTTAAATTGGAATCTGTCTCCTTTTCTAGCGTATGCGTATTGCTTTACTTTTCATTACAGTTAAATTTCACAAAAATCCTGTTACATTCAGGTTTTTTACTAGTAGAATATATTCCAACAGCAATGAGGCTGAGTATATTTTCTTTGAGAAACTTTAAAATATCTTGTCAAAACTAGTACAAGAAAAGAGTTTCGTAGTTCTAAACAATCAAAAAAGTTCTTGTTTTTAAACAGTGGTGAAGATGAAATTTATAGCATCAATACTTTTGCTTCTGAAGATCTTTTCACTAACAGCCCCCATCATCTAATTATTAATATTTCTGGAAAACTCTATGACAAATATAAAGATCCCATCAATCCGGCTATCTAAACTACTGGCTAAACCTGATAAAGTTCTGCATTTTCGAGAATTAACTGTTTAATGGCTCTAATTTCTGCAAACAAACAAATGGAATCCCAATGGGTACTTCTTTTTCCAGGGCATTTGCTAATGTCTTTCCACCCTTTTTCGGAGTCGATATTTTTAGTAAACAAAAAGATCGAATATTTTAGTTATATAGATGATGTTATTATATTTAACAACACAGAGTTTCACAGTATATACAAAAGAAAATCTACCTCACTGAATTTATGTTAAAACAGACCAATAGTGACGAATCAACAGCCTTCCTGGATATAAATATCAAAATCAGTAAGAAAGGACTAAATCTCGCATTGTGCAATAAACGATTATATTTTGATTTCAAAGTGTATTTTGTAAATTATTTTCATAGCTGTTTTTTCGAAAATGTTTTTAAAAGCATTATTATCTCAGAGGTTTTGTGACGCAAAGAAAATTTCAATGACGAAATAAATCTGGATGGAGCAAAACCTTTTCAGACGGAATTATGAAACACTTGACCAAAAATGTTTTCATTTGGTAGTGACAGTTGGTTAGACAGTGTACTACGGCAAAGAGTATCTTATATACAAAATTTCATATTTGTAGATGAAAAATTAAAAGAGTTATGATGTGTCCAATATTCCAGACATACATTTTTGAAATACATGTTATAGGTTAAAAAAATGGTGAAACATCAAACATGCTTCATCGTAAAATGTTCTCCAAACAATATTAAAACATAATATAAGCATTTGAAGTGATCAATAAAAGTTTATGTACTTTTTAAAAAATCAGAAGAAAAACCCCTTGCTTTTGCGACGAGAACCCATGGTTGGAAAAATGAGCCACTCTCAATCTTACAGTTTCTATTTGTTAGTGTTGTCAATCCCAAAACGAAAAATTCTAGCGCAGATAGTAATAAGCAGAATGTAAGTCAACTACAAAAAATATTAGGAAATTTAATCAAATTTTTAATGCTTAGCAGCTGTTTAAAACTCATGTCAGGTTTATCGGACACCAGGTCTGAAAGGGTGCTTTTAACTACAGCTTTAACCGAGAGCCAATATCCAGCAAAATTCGAACAGTCAATTGGTATGGCGTTGAACAGGCAGAAGGTACGTTTTGAGTAGTTCCTCGTTCTTTTAATTAGTCCGACTTTTTGGTATTTTGTTCAATTATTTATGTAATTCTTTCGTACTTCGCTCGTTTTTGTGTTATTTTGTACGATTTGGACGGCCAGTAGTTCACCTGTGGCTTGTATTTGTTTGTGAGATGTCTGGTATTACTATTGCATTTATTGGCTTATAGCTTGCAATACTCACAAAACATATCATGAGTAAGGGGCCATTCATTAAGTAAGGGTACCGAGGGGGAGGCTGTTGGACAAATCTCTACATACCCATATTGGGGGGGGGGGGGATGTCAAACTCATTCTTTGCTAACATTTTTATGGTCGATATTTTAGATATTAGAAATCAAGCGGTGAAATATTTTGCAGGGATCATATTTCATTTGCGTTTTTAAGGTAAAAAACGTATTAGAATGAGCTGTTTTTTAATTGTTTCACAAAGAATGAATAGTGTAAAATTTTCATAAAAGAATCCCACTATGTATGGCATGCTTATTTTTAAGCAGTATCGCATCACATACAAAAAAAAAAAAAAAAGTCGAAAAACTATTCAGGATAGATTCTAATTTTTTAGCAAATATTTTTTTGCATAAAAAGGTTTCCAAGAATTATTTAATAATAGTGAATTTAATAGCGATTCCAGTGATGTAAGATTCGTATACATTCGACAAAGAACTGTATTGAGACTAAACCTGATGTTTATGTTACGCGCGGCATATTTAATTATTCTGCGTGTAACAGTACTTAAAGCCCTGGTTTCCTAGGAGCGAATCGCCGATCTTCGACGTCGCTCCTAGCCGTGACGCTGAAATCAAAGTCAAGTGGATTCCGGCTTGGCCATTTACGACGTCGATTTAGCTTGGTCGTCGATTTAGCATGCGCAGAAGAATCAAGTTTTCCCCTTGGCGAGGCGCGACGCTGACAATCGGCGAGTTCGCTCCTAGGAAACCAAGGCTTTAAGTACTTAGATAACGCGGACCAACTACGACGTCAACGACAGCAATAAAATGATATAACTTATCTGTTGAAAAATAAAAAAGTTTGATTTGCGTCAAACTAGGAATTTTTAGTGTAACTGATCCTTTCCCAACAACATCTTAAAGTTTTGAAAAACGAAAGGGAATCTTACGTAAGAACAAGAGGAAGGGGTTTGAAAAGTCTTACGTACCCTTACATGGAGAGTGGTGGCGGGGAAGGGGGGGGGGGGGTCATAAATTGCCAAAATCACCCTTACGTAATTAATGAATAGCCTCTAACCGTTCCCGAGGGAAGTTCCTAGGATGAAAAATCAGAGTTTTTTGGGATTTTCCGAAATTTAATTTTCTTTGGTTATTGCTGTGTTTTTTCCTCTTCTATGTATCGCTCATTTGGAAGAAGAGTGCCACATTACGAAAAAATGAAATTTTATAGGAGAAGCGTTTGAAGTTCAACTCTTCAGGCATTTTGCATCAAGGAAAGTAAGTTTGTTGTGCTCTCCTGCGGTTAATATTAGAACAAAAAAATCTGTCATTATTTTCCAAAGAAGAATTTGTAGGCCTTTTAGGGGGGGGGGAGAAAACAAAAAATTTCGTATTGAGGCACTTTTTTTCCAAACGAGCGATATATGGATATGATGCTAGTGTGCTTACATAATGCGAGCTTATTACTAACATCCAAGTGCCGTGTTGTCTCTAGATTAATGGTGCATTTAGTTTGATTGTTTTTTAATATAACTTTTAATTGTTTTTTAATATAACCTTTCAATATATGTGCCACAACAAGAGCGCATTGACGCGAGGTCACGGGTTGTCATTCTGTCCTACCAAAATGATTTTATTTGGCAAATTTTGTCTGTCAATTCGGAAAAATTGTCTCATTCGGAAAGATTTGGAGTTCTATTCCGCAAATTGAGAATTTCCGTCCTCCCAAAAATTTAAGTTCGGGACGCCCCTAGTTACATATCCCACACCAACGAGGAAAAAGAAAAAACGAAAAGTCTAAAATGATCACTACTGAATTGCGGGAATTACACTGGAAGAACCTGTTTGATGGGGGAAAACATGATTCATATTTCACAACCACCGTTTCATGAAATATGAAGTTTAACATGAAATTATGACTTTCACGAGATGCATTCTTTAACTCAACTCAATTACAGTTGCTAAAATAGTTCAAAAGCAGACGATAAAAAGTATTTGGCAATGAAAAGTTAGAAAAAGAAAAAAAAAATCTGCATATTTTTTCACTTTGAGCATCGTTGAGAATTCAATGAACCATGGATTAAATTTTCTTGGTTTTGAAGTTTTTTATGCTCATTTTAAAAGCAATCTTTGGAGTCTATGTCAAGTGTAATTTAACTTGTTATTCATCATTACGAAAAAACTCTCGCTTGATTTTGTCAAACTTTTATTCCGAAATGGAACATCATCCATGTCGCCAAAGATAAGGTAAATAAAATGAGAGATAAGTGGAGAGTTTTCTTTGTATTATCTGTTCAAATTTATGTTTATATGCAATCTACGTGCTATTCTACTAACCTATAGAAATTTATTTCAACTTTTTCTTGGAATGGAACAGTTTATGAAGCCAGAGACAGGGGCAGATACAGACAAGCATTTTAGGTTGGGGGGAGGGTCATGCTGAGGAATGCATCTCCCTCCCCTCCAACCTACGAATCTGTGGTTTTGGGTGTGAAAAATTTCTGAAACTGCTTGAGTGTCAATAGAGATGAAAACAGTCCGAAAAAACGGAAAATTTCGGGAAAAAAACGGAAAAAAAAGTTTTTTCCGAAGGAGTTTATTTCCGATTCGGAAAAATTGAATTTTTCAATTTTTCAGGAAGTTTTAACTGAAAATTTCAGCAGAAAGTGGATTTCATACTTAAATTCTGATGCTGTTTTCTTCTCCCCCCACTCCCTCCTTGCATGTTAAAATACTGTCTAACTTTCATAATGCAAATTGTTGTATGATAATAAAATTTGCATACATAGGTCAAAAACATTTACCACTTTTTGCCCAAAAAATGAAATGCTTCCACAAAATTATCTGAATAATATCAATTATATATTAATTTATTTATTAGAGTGTCCTAAAAAAAGGAAATTTTGTTTTTCAAGTAGCACAACCTCGTATATTTTTCCTTTTAGATCAAAACAACTGTAAAAAAAAAAGTTTCATATAATTTAAACAACGGCTACCTGTGCCGACTTGCGCCTGAAAGTGTAAACCAGCCCTGTGTACTAGGTCGAATAAGATTTTTTTTTTTTTTTTGGAAGCTCGAAATTTCATGTTGATAAAAAACGTTGCCTTTATAGCCCCACATGTACCACAAAAATATTCATCCAAATTAAAAAATATTTAGGTGTCTATCAGGAGGCCTAAAATTTATGTTTCTTCAAAAAATGATTTTTTTCGATTTACCTTTTAAAAAATTACACATACATTTAAAGAATAAAATATCAAGTTCAAAAATTATTAGTGAACCCATTTTCAAATTAACATTTGTAAATGAATAATAAAAAAATAATATATTTAAAATGAAAAATGTAACTTAAAATTGAAAAGATCCATATTTTGCGTACCATGTGGGAGACTTAAATGCCGCAATAGAATAAAAATTGCTATTTAACGCTATTATCGACTCTATTGTTTATATTTTTTGTCTTGATAACTTCTTAAAATGTACCTTACATTTTAAAAATTATCTAGAGAAATAAAATCAATTTTTTGAAGAAAATTACAAATTTTAGTCCTGCTCGACAGCTAAATATTTTTTGATTTGGATAAATATTTTTGTGGTACATGTGCGGCTAGAGGCAACGTTTTATAAACATGAAGTTTCAAACTTCCAAAAAAATATTTTTTCGATTCGGTCTCGTACACAGTGTTGGTTCACACTTTCAGGAGTATGTCGGCACGGTTATCATTGTTCAAATTGTATGTTTTTTTACTCTTTTTTTTTAACCTAAAAGGAAAAATGTAAGAGGGTGTGCAACTTGAAAAATCGACTTTCGTTTTTTTTTGGGGGGGGGGGGGCACCTTAATATCTATTTTGTTATTAACTTTTACATTCCATTGAACAAAACACAACTAACTTTTACGTAACAAAAAACAAAACTTAAACTTATAAATAAAAAGTTTTGAAAATATACAGAATTCAATTATAATAAATTCGCATAGCAGTAAATTAAACACCACTTTAAAATAAAAAAAAATCTGCATACATTACAAGGGAGGGAAATCATACTTATTTTTCTTTCAAACAATATCAATCATGTTTGAATGCCAAAAGATTGCTATTATTATTTCAAGCTTCAAAGGAAATAGAAAACTTAATGGTTATGAGTAGACACAACTTACCCAATATTATTAATTGAACCACAATTTAACTTAGTCTGGCCAAGAAAGCTCTCGGTTATAAAACAAAAAGGCCATTTTTTTTCTAATGAAACTTACCTTTATGTTTATTTTTGTCAAGCAGAAAAAGAAGATGCCTGGATTGCATATGTTTTTTAATGCTTAACCCTTCATATGTTCCAAGAAAAATTAAGAAACCCTATTTTTATTCATAAGAAAATCAAATTTTCCATTTTTTTCCAGTAAAAAAACGTTTTTTTTTCCACCACTTCAAATTTTCAGGAAATTTTACATCTCTAAGTGTCAATAAAAATCACTTAATCTACCTGGAATGATGCACCTGATAGGGCATAAACGTTACAAATTAATTTCATTGATAAGAAGTAGCATTTCAAATATTTACTTATACTCTTAAAAATTATTAATAAATTGAAAATATTACTGCAATCGTTCATTTTCTTCATAAAATATTCGAATACAATGTAGATGGTAATATTGTAGATGGTTTGAGGGGGGGGGGGGGGGTCACGAACCCCATGACGCTGCCCTTGTATACACCGCTGGCCTGAGATTTTAACGGGACACTTTTACACGGTAGTAGTGACGCTTACTCAATTTTCAAAAAAGGGGGGAGGGGAGAGGAGTGAGAAGAAATATGGTTGTTAGTCGCAGATATTATTGACTTAAATAGTTTACTAAGTTCCTTATTCAGTTTAACCCCGATTTTTCGTTTTTCAAGGGACCGAGTTAAAAAACGAAAAATGAGAAAAACATAGAAAACAAAAATTAAATGAAAAAAAGCTTAAGGTAGTTTAGGTGACTTTTTCAAGAGGTAAAGTATCTACATTTTATGAAAAGAACATTATTATACACACCACTTAGATTATTTTGAAACATTTGAGGAGTTCTTTCAAAACGGATTATATCCACTTTTAAAAAAAACTATTTTTTTTTTCGTTTTTAGAATCTCTAACATAAGCCCTATCGATCCATGAATTTCTTTCTTCTCGAAGTGATTTATATATACTGTTAAAAAATGCGTAAACATTGGTTTCACCACCTAAACGGTGTATTATCCATCCCCTTATTTCTCGCCAGGTCTTTTACAGCGAAGTGGAACTTATCCCTTATTTGCCGGTACCCACTCATTCATTTTCATGTCAAAAGGGCATATGTCCAAATTTGAATTTTCCACTTTTAACTCAAAAGTAGTTCACAAATAAAATAGCGGAGCGAAGCACTGGCTGAGCATTTCCAAACAAGCGTGATACTCATCCTTATTAAGAGATCGCAGCACCTTGCGCAAGTCTGTTATCAGTTAGGCAAGCGCGACCTCAAATTGCGACTAATATCAAATAATTAATATTGCTATTAAATTGTGATTAATTGTGATAAAAAGTGTGATCTATGAAAACGTACAACGTTTTTATTTGAATCGGCTAGGGTGGTTTTATTGTTCCTACTTTATTGGATCGAAGGTCTTTTTTTTTTCTTTTTTTGAAATGTTTAATGAAAAGAATGGAGTAAGTAGGAAGGAAAAGTGGAGAAAAAAATTATATTAAAAAATGTTGAATATTTTGTTTCAACCTAATAAAGTTTATTTCTGAAGAAAATGTATGTTTTTTTTTTTTTTTTGCAAAAGGGATTAGTATATCCACTGTTTTACAACAAAAAGGAATATATACAAAATAAAATTGGCAATTTAGGTCTGGTAAAATTGAGGAAAAATTACTAGACTTATGCCAATAGTCACTTGTGTTTCTACCAAAACATGGTGAGAAATTCGAAATTCTAACATATAGTGTTTGTGCTTAAAACGTGTTTTTTCGTTTTGCCGAAAAAGTATAAAAGTGGATACTTTTTTGAAACTTTTTTGAAAGTAAACTTCTCACTTAGGGGAAACTAAGGAGGTTTGACCCATAGGGAGACTTGACCCATGATGATATTTAGGAAAAATTTTTATCATACTATTGGTTGACCAGTCAAACAACAGTATTTCGCAGGGACAAGTCATTTCAGAATCGTCAGTGGTTTTCAAGAAATTCAGTGTTAAATGATACTGCACCTTAAAAGTAAAGTTTGAAGGTTTTGGAATTTTTTTAGATTTTAGTCTAAAAGTATGCACGCTTTCGTCACTTTTCTAGCTATCTATTCATGTACAGTAGTTTTAGAGAACTTTAATCTAAGTTGCTAAAATCTTATGGTAAACAAAAGAAAGCTAACTAAGGAGCTTTTTACCCAAGCTAAGTAGGAAGACTTGACCCAAAGACTGATTTGATATTTTTGTTTAATTGGATGTTTTTTCAATGAATTTTTATTTTTGAATCGATAAAAGATTGTCCTTTAGGCCTAATGGTTTGATTTAATTCATGCAATGACTTCAATATTGCGAATAAGAAGGCCTGACTTTTTTTTAAATGAATAACTATAATAAATAATATTTTGGTCTAAAAAATTGTTTCTATTTGACAAATAGCTAAATTACTATTAATCTTTGATCCCAATGAGTTGTTACTTCGTAAAATAAAAGAAATATTGCTTAGGTCTGATCTGATAATGTTTTGAATTCGACTTCCTCTCCTTCTGATATAGAGCAAGATTAATAATAATAATAAACATATATAAAACACTTGACCTAAAAAGTGAACATTTTGTATATTCGCTTCAAGAACTATTTATTAAAATAAAAAACACCACCAAACCTGCGTTTTGGATTTCAATATCTATGTATCTTCTTGTTGATATGAAGTAAGATTAAGTTAAATATATATATGTAACACTGCACCCCTAAAAAATGAACATTTTGTATATTCACTTTAAGTATCACTTATTTGAACAAAAAACGCCAAGAAACCTAAGTTTTTTGATATCAATGTCTATGATTCTTCTTACATTCATGAGGGGGGGGGGGGTCACGCAGAGAAGCTAGTAAGCTAACTTTGTATGGAGTTGTAAACCAATGCAACTTCGCTTTTCTCAACATGCTAAGTTTACAGAAAGATTCAAAAAGCATGTTCTTTCAAGTAGTCCCAGGAAAAAATAGGCTGATGTATATTATCTTGCTAAATAATAATGGAATTACTGTGGCAGAAATAAAAGTCAAAAAGTTCCTGGAAGAAGCCTTCTTGAAAAAACAATCCTAACAATTGATTTTGTTTTCGTAAAGAAGTTTCTCGAACGTTTTCTCACACGCCAAGCTCTTTTGTTCTTCCTGCATCCGACTTGGGCATATTCACAACGTGATTGTATATTTTAATGAAGAAAATAGATTATAACCATTGAAAAAACTAAACGTTACTCGAAATCCGCTTTTTAATTGTTACCAAAAACAATAAAAAAATAATAGTAATAATAAAGTTAATTTTGGTAATAAAAGTTCAACTAAATTCAAGGGTAAACCTTAATAATGTGGTGTAGCCCGGATTATATTCACAGAAAAAAAGATCACGAAAACATACATGTAAAGATGCACTAATGTTTTTTTTTATATTTTTGTTAAGAGAAGTTGGTACCTCTGAATAAGAAATGACTGCCCGCAAACCTAAAAATTTTTCAAGGGAGGATTTATTTTTATTACTTTTACAATGATACATATCCTGGTTTACACCTATTGATTGCAAATGCTTCGGTCTTCAATTCTGAAACATTTTAGCAGGAGAACCCTGACCCTACCTCCGTCCACGACTAGTATCGAAAATGATCTAAAATTGCGTTTTTAAAACTTCTCTATCGAAAAACTGAGTTTCTCCTATAACATCATCGAAGGTCGTCAAAAATTGCATTTTTTTTTTCTTTAATTTCATTTGCGAAGAAATTCCCGAGAGAAGAGAAGTTCCATCCCTTACTCTATTAAGTTGAAGCTGGCCTGTGGTTGTGCTTTTATTTTTGACTTTCATTCCAAAAAATATCCGGGGGGAAGGGCCGAACCTATCGTCTTACCATCACCGACATGAAGGGCACCCTTAGCATCACCAACGATTGTCTAAAATTGCGTTTTTGAAACTTCAGTTTCGAAAAATTTTCGAGAGGCAGTTCCGGATCCAAACCGTTCCTCTAACGCCATCAAAAACATCCTACAATTGCAGAATTAAGATTTTAATTTCGAAAATTTCTAGGCGAGAACCTCTATTAGTCAGTATCATCGAAGATCGTCCGAAATTGCATTCGTAGAACTTGTTCAAAACATTATCCCTGAACCTCGTCTCATTACGAAATTTAGTTTACAAAGTTAGTTACAATTTTAAACATTCATTTTTAAAAAATTTCGGGAAGTACGCCGCCAAAAATCTTCTCTCTCCTTTAATATCACCAAAGATAGTCTTATATTGCGCTCTTCCTGGAACTTCAATTTCCGAGAGCGAGTTCCGAACCCTATATGGAATGCAATCACGTTTTTTGGACTACGATTTCGTACTCATTCCCTTTCCATAATTTCATCGAAGATTATCTAAAATCCCGATTTTAAAACTATTTTTAGATGGATGGATGGATGGATGGATGGATGAAACATTACCGACGGAGAGTCCCTCAAGGGAGAGAACACGGCCCCCATCATCCCTCCCTTGTATCCGCGCTTACTCATTTTAGTTTTGAATTTTGTTACTAAGGCGACACTAAAACAATTGTTTACACTAAAAATGTTAAGCACATTAATTACTTTTATTGCAATAAATATCAATACGTTCTTCTAGGTTTTCTCCAGTTCGATGTAACATTTGTTATTTAACATCTTTTCAACTTTTGTAAATACGATAGGGCGCAGTATTTAAATTCGTCCAATGCGACTTATGTTTCTTAAACTTTCTTTATGCTCACTGAAATAAAATAAGCTGTTTCTGAAAATTGTAGCTACTTTTGTGTACTTGCGATGTTTTTTTTTTTTTTTTTTTTTGCGGGGGAGAGAGGAGGGATGAATGACACCACAAATTACCTCCCCGGACCTTGCCCCGGAGGACCTTGCTGGGAACGCCATTGATACTAGCAATTTCAAAGTCAATTTTGTTAATAAAATTAAGAAATTAATTTCAAAGCTCAACGTCAAAGCACAATTTCAACTTCAAAATACAAGATAAAACAGAACAAATTAAACTTTTAAATGTCTGCTGCGTACGAGAAAGATGCTATAATCTCCACTTTTTTTCCCGTGTAAAATCTTCTCCCCTACATTAATACATGCTACACACAAATGTTAATACTATTCATCTATATGCAATATACCGACAGCCATGTTATCCCATCTAGAGACTGCAGTTTCGTCTTTTTTAGGACTCATCAGTCTGGATTAGGGAATGACGGAATTGGAGGCAGGTGTCCTCTCATTGTAACTGAGAGTGCCAGCTTGGGCTGTTGGTATATTGCACGTAGTTCTGCCTTAGCCCCCTTAGTCCAACCTTAGCTTATTGGCGGTAACTTCATACTTAATACCCAAGCTCTGCCTTCAATTAACGAGTTAAATCGCACCATGTATGCGGACTCTCGCTGGTGAAATAACTTGGGCTGTCGGTATATTGAACGCAGTTCTGGGGGGGGGGGACTTACTCCTGGCTTAGGGCGGTAACTTACTGCTTATTATTATCCATCTATGTACAAGTAATTAAACATAATTAATAATACAAAAAAACATTGAAATTAATATCGTATTTGTTTGAGTTATGTCGAGTATTTTTTACAGGAGATTAGCATTTCTTGTTTTCAATTGACTTTTCGATTTTGATTTTTTAAAATACCAAGCTAATAACTTTTTAAAAAATTATCAATTTTACCGACTAGCGAGTAAAATCAATATCCCTTTTAGGATATAAGTTATAACCGGGGCGCATATGATTTTTTTAGTGCTTTTTCTAAGTTCTAAAAAAAATGGTTAAATATTTTGAATAATCTCTTTTATCTCGCTTTAGAATAATCTCGCTAATATCTTTAAAATAATCTCGCTTCAAAGTAATTAATCAGCATCCTCTAATCCTCATAAAAAGTGCAAAACCCGAACTGAATCTTCTTATTAACCCCCATTGTTAAATTTCCCACGTGTCTTTTCTAATTTGCATTTAAACACTATTTATTTCAGAAAAGAAACCGAGAAATTTTTTTTCGACGAATCTTAAAAAGTCATTAATATTCACATAACTTTAACGTGGGAAACAAGTATTTGCCATTAAAAGAAAAAAGAAGAAGATAAAAAATCTCAACAACTCAAAACTCATCATGAACTACTTCTTGATTAGACCTTCCTTAAACAACCTCTACACCTGTTGCTCTCATAAAAATGTCGCCAAGCGAATTACCTTGCGTGTAGAAGCGAAGAAAGAACGAAGCCGAAACTGGCAACCCTACGCGAAAAATCAAAGTTCTATCCCGACAGACGATTCAAAAATGAGCAGTCGCAAATCGCACGTGCTTCGGTAAACAAATCGCATTGTTGGATACTCTCTATCGGCGGAATTGGTACTTCACGCTTTAAAGCGCTCTCGTTTATTTACATTTACAAAGAAAAGTGCGTCAATTTTTCAATCGAAACTTGAATGATATTTTTTATCTTGATTGGATAAAAAAATGAATATGATTTATCCAGCGATAATTTTCGCTCACTGACAATTATACTGTGGATTAATTAGAAAGGATATTCATAGAGTAAAAAAAGGATTCCACATTTTAGTTTTTAATGTTGCCGGCAGTGTCGTACGTCGTGGTGGTATTTTTTCTGTGGGGATGTGCGGCAGGTGTGAGTGCAGACGATCAAGGATGCTATACGTCCGGCAGCGTAGCCGGCATCGTAATAGCTTCGATTGTGGTTACGCTTGTCTCGGGAGGATTAGCTCTGGCATTTGTTTGGTATTTATGGAAACAACGAAAAGGTAAGTTTTTCTTTTCTTCTTCAAATTAGTCGTTGAAGTTAACTTTTTCAGGATCATAAGCTTTAAATATAATATTAACAATCGAGGTGTTTTGAAAAAAAAAAACAGCTTATCATTTAAACCAGTAGTTCTTAATCGGGGGGGGGGGGGGGGGGCAAGGACTGATACAAGGAAGGGGCGACGGGGGCGATCGCCCCCTCCTTGAGCTGAAATGTAGGAACTCTCCCTCAGTACATTTCCAATACTGAAGTTCCAAAAACGTAATTTTAGACGATCTTCAATAATATTACGAAAAAGAATGCTCTCCCTCGGAATTTTTTCAGAATTGTAGTCTTGAAAACACTGTTGTAGCACTTAGCACATCTTTTAACACTTTAGTGATATAGTGATAGGAATCGGAACTTTCTACAGGAAATTTTCGAGGTCCCAAAACCTCAATTTTAGATGAACTCCTCCAAAAATTTTTAAAAGTGGGAATTCAAAAAAAAAAACTGTCTTCCATTGTATCAGGGGGCTTAGCTTTGGAAATTTACAAAATCAATTCATAAAACATTCACCCCCTCCTTGAATGCTTTCTGTATCCGCTCTTGCGGGGGGGGGGGGAGCCTCTCTGAATGGGCGTAAAAGAGATTCAAGGGAGACGCGAGTGTACAAGAGAAAAGATAAAGAAGTTTTACTCAATTGTGTGGCAAACGGGAATATTAAACAACAGTGTCAGCCACCTCATTAACTTTGTGAAAGTGATTAATGTGCAGTGCTGGGTTCGGTAGGCTTTCATTGGAAATTTTTGCTGAATCATGCTGTATAGCAGTACCTACCCGTGCTATTAGTACTATCTCTTGCCCCAAGACAGAGGAGAGGTTCACCTACCATGGTTATCTCAAATTTTTTAATTCAGACACTTACATCCCTATGCTTCTCACCGCACCTATATCAGGTCGACTTTCACAAACTACAGAAAAAAAAATTGTTCACAATTGTTCTTTCAAGACAGAAACATGAATTTAAAATATTTCTACTGTATATTTTAATGAAATAAAAATTGTAAAATGTAACTTACGAGCAACGATCTACGAGAGATAGAAAACAACAGTTTTGTTCATTTATTAACGACTTTTCTTGAGAAATGCAATATTTTAACTTCAGTGGTTTAAAATTCAAAGTAAGGTGTTGTTTGCTTTTTTTCCGGGAGACTAGAAAAAGGCGCAATAAATCCGAACGAGCGATATAAAGATACGCGATGTGACGAAAGAATACTGTACTTATTTTTAAGGGAGGAAATTTATGTTTAATGACGTCCAGTAATCAACAGTTAGATTTGTAAAAATATTGTGTGCATACAATTTCTCTTTCATATTTTATCCAGGCCAGGGTTAGGCTATTAGAGTGTGTTCTGTTGTCTTTGCCTTCTTTTTCTGAGTTCTTATTTTCTTTTACATTGAGAGAATGTTTTTGAATTTGCTTAATCACTCATAAGAAATGAGAGATATTATGTTCAGATAACTTGAAGTTTGGTTAACTGGGGTTTGGGTAATTGAGGCTCTACTGTAAATGAATTTGTAAAAGTTGTTTCTCTGCCTGCCTGGAAGGAAGTCAGCTTGTCCTAGTAATAAATAAATCTGTAAAAGCTGTTTCTCTACCTGCACAGTATCAATGTAAGGAAGTCAGCCTGTCCTGGTAATAAATAAATCTGTAAAAGTTGTTTCTCTGCCTGCACAGTGTCAATGTAAGGAAGTAAGCCTGTCCGAGTAATAAATAAATCTGTAAAAGTTGTTTTTCTGCCGGCACAGTGTCAATGTAAGGAAGTCAGCCTGTCCTGGTAATAAATAAATCTGTAAAAGTTGTTTCTCTGCCTGCACAGTGTCAATGTAAGGAAGTCAGCCTGTCCTAGTAATAAATAAGTCTGTAAAAGTTGTTTCTCTGCCGGCACAGTGTCAATGGAAGGAAGTCAGCCTGTCCTAGCAAAAAATAAATCTTCAAAAGTTGTTTCTTACCTACACGTGTCAATGAAAGGAAAAGTCAATGGAAAAAAACATAAAAAGCCGATTCGCAAACTAGAGGTAGTGTTTATAATTTTTTCTGACGTGGTAAAAATATAGTTCTTAAAGTTTGTAATAAGAAAAAGTTTACGAATCTTAATCTTTTTTCTTGTGATGCTAGCGTGCATTCAGCACTAATCAGAAAACCTAAAATATCAAAAAGCCATCTGCTATTGGGTGATTCAACCGTCTTCCATGGGGGTAAATTAGATTAACTTACATTTTCATGTATACAAATTATTTAGTGACCTAACAAAAGTAGATGAATGAGGGACAAAGTGAAATAACGAAGCAAAGTGAAATGGTGAATTATTTACTCTGTTTTTTGAACCACATATCTGGTCATATTTTAACTATGTAGTAACACAAGTAGTCTATTCCAGTCAAGAAGAAAATGTCTCTGAAGATCAAAGATCAATTTTCAAAAAGTGATACTTATAATGCAGTATTTTGCAATAAGTCAAAATTTATTTTTGTATTATGAAGCGATGAAGTTCTTGATATTAACATTTGAAATATTAATGAAGACCTACTATTATTCTGTGCAGTATTTATTTATTTAATTTTAAACTTATTTCTATGTGAAGTGGTTTATTTCGTTTACGTATTGAATCATTTATTAAATCACTTGCATGGCTTTAATTCATTTACATTCCTTCAATAAGTCATGCATTTATTCACTCATTTCTTTATTCATTCAGTATTTTATTCACTCATTTATCCTTTCACATCTATTAATTTATTATTTCACTATCGATTCCTTTATGAATTCATTCGTTTATTTACTCATTCATTTGATAAAACATGTATTTAAAAGATAAATAGAAAATATCGTATTAGAAAACGGAAAATTTTTTATTTTCCCTTCCTCTGAAGATCAAAGTATATGATAATACAAGCAATTTTCAAAAATTGATTCTTACATTGTAATATTTTATTGTTAGTCAAAAATTAGTTTTATTTTTATAAAATGATAAAAATTTTGTTTTTAACATTTAAACATTAATGTCGACTTACAAATATTAGGTGCGGTATTTATTTATTTAATATTAACCTTATTTTCATTTTAAATGCTTTAAACAATTAGCCTAGTGCGTGCAGGGAGAGTCGACAGGACGAAGTGAAATAGTTTATTTTGCTTATTTATTCAATCATTTATTAAACTACTAACGTATTCATTTATAAATTAACTCATTTACATTCCTTCATTTAATAGTTGACTTATTCATTCATTTGTGGCTTATATTCTTATTCATGCACAATTATATTCACTACTTTATTTTGTTTCTCGTGTATAAACTACAGTAAAACTCCCGATTATCTGCGGTCGGATTATCCGCGGGTCTTTACACATATATTTTTTTTAAACTTATGATTGAGTTATTGTTTGATTTTAGATTTTATACATTCCTTTTTCATATCCAATATTAGTAAATGCAATGTAGCAATGTTTTTAGTTATAATTTAAATGTGTGTGAGAGGGATCTCAATATTTTTAGTCTATTGAATACACTAAGTATCTTGTTTTACCTATTATTCGGATTATCCGCGGTTTTCGCTTATCCGCGGTTACCGTGCCACCCTATTCCGCAGATAATCGGGAGTTTACTGTAGTTGGTTTATTCATTTATTGTTCATTGTTACATTATCTTTTAATTTGTTCATTCTTACCTTTATTTACTTAAATTATGTAATTTAATGATCGAATTCGTCAATTTGGCATAATCGGTGTTATAATGATCTCTGCCAACCCCCTCAAAAAAAAAAAAAAAATCTTGAAATAGTCAATGACAAATTCTTACCTTTGACAGAAAATAAAATTCTTTGAACACGTCTTATCATAAAATAAATATTAAAACAAAACAACTTTTCGACTTATCAAAAGAGTTTGCAAATGACAGGGAAGAAGAAGAAGAAGAAAAAAAAAAGACCCTGAATTGTTAAATTACGGAAATATAAAAAAAGCAACAAAAGTATGTAAATAAACAATAAATAAACGGCACAATCCCAGACGCAGTGGTGCGTAAAGGAACTCGGCCACTTTCACCTTTAAAAGGCATTCATTTCCGCTCCGGCAATTCCACAACACGGAAAAGGGAATTTTTCTGCGCCGCAGTTTTCCCCGGGTTATCTTTTCGTCGAAGCTCACAAAAACAGTGAAATTTTTTAGTATTACTTATAAAGGTTTAATTTGATGACTTTATTTCTCGTTTTTTTTGACCCAAGTTTGACTGTCAAAGGAAATTCAGGAAGCAGGGCTTTTTTTTTCCTTTGTTGTGTGAGGCTTCTTCTTCTTCTTCTTCTTTTGAACAATCAAGTATTGCTTAAAATTCTCACTTGACCAAAGCTGATGCAGCTCTGGTTTTTCAGATTACCATGATGACTGTTGTTTTTAATATTTATTTAGAGTTCGAAATTTTCGTCGTCATAGTTACAAATCACCCGCGGTTTGACTTTATTCACATTTTTGTCAGGGACTTCGCATTAAAAAAAAAAGTTTTTCGCTTGAAATTACGTTTTTTTAAAGGAAAAAGCACCAATATAGATGAACTGAAACTTCATCCCAATACAAAATTCCCAGATTACTGATTCCCATCATTCAAGATCGATAGAAAATGAAAATGCATAGCGTTATACGCTGTAAATGTTTTTTATGATAAGTTTAGGGGCGGAGGTCAGCAGTAAAATCCTTATTTTTATTACCGCATACTAATCACCATTTCTTTTTTCATGGATGTGCCTCATATTTCCTATTCTAGAAACTCTTCACTCATAAAATGGCGGGTGCAAATTTCTTAACCATTTCCATTCCAATCCATTTGTAGAAATAAGAAACGTAACGAGTAAGGTCCTATCGCAGTTTCGCAATTCGTGATTGCGAAAAACATAATTTGAACTCAAGAAGTCAAAATTCAGATGAAGGCTGCATGTTTATTTATTTATTTATTATTTATTTTATTATTATTTTTTTTTAATTTTATGTTCTGTAATGAGTGAGGTGTTTTTGAATACAAAACTTTGAATTTCTTTTAAAAAAATGTTTCTATATTTTCAGTAGGTTGGTTTTTAAGATAAATATCACAGTGGATTAGAAATTCCATTACCCCAATGAATTTGATACTACATACAAATTACATCCCATACAACTTATGCGCACTTAGGAGCTTATGTACACAAATGTTAGAACGTTTAATAATTTTAATAGTAGCATTCAATCACAAATCCAATCGAATGTATTGTCATAAATGTGACGTCATTGCACCTCATTTGGTAGAATTAGAGGTGCTATATAGATAGGCCGACGCATCAGCTTAAGTTTAGCCATTTTGGATCGGATTTTTCATTATTGCGCAGCTAGGGTTACCATCCGATCCAAAATGTCTAACCTTAAGCTGATGCGTCGGCTCGTGTATATATAGGGGCCTTAGGTAGAATGAACTAAAATACCGACTGCAACTTTAGTATTAGAACGTTTTTAATGTTTCAGATCACTGTCGCCTACCCTACGGTTGACGGACCATATGGCGCCGGCAAAAACTGGTCCATATAGTCCATTGCTTGATCTGGTGCTCAAAGTACGGCTTACGTGCCATATGCAGCTTGCGAAGTAACCATCCGTGGTCCGTTGTTGTGTTCAATGTTCCGAATCTAGAACTTCATGTATGTGCAGGAAAATTTCAAAACAACCGATTAGCGACTTTTAGAATGATGGCTGCAAATTTGCAACCAAAATATCACGAATTTGTGAATAAACACTTATGGACATTTCGCAAGCATGTAGGAATGATAACAGCAATACGTAATTTGTTTTTCTCTTTCCTTTGTGATTTCCGAAATTTTTAGAGAATAAATAAATAAATATATTTAAATTTATGTGAGTTCTGGCTCGCGAGGTTCATATTAATATGAGGTGGGGCCCTCTGGTAGAAAAAAGTTGGACACCATTGTGTTATACTGCCGTATACAGGTAAACGGCAGTATCTGCAGAAACTAGTTTTCGAGATATTTGAAGCCGTGTCGGATTCAATATTAACCATAGGGAAATCTTGGAATTAGACTTTTTTTCGCGCCTTTTTTTCAACGGAAACCAAATAAGCAAGCTTTTACAATAAAGCAATCAATTGCTCGTACAATAGATGATAAAAATGCAAAGAAATGAAAAAATGAAAAATTTGCAGTTACTGCCCTTTACCTGCACACGGCAGTATAGATGATGTATGTATTAAAAATGTTTCCACGCGGAAATTAATTTATGCGCTGTCCAGAAAATCAATTTCTTTCCATATTGTGAAAAGTTAAATAATTTTAAGTGTTAAGTTTTTCATGTTCCTACATGTTTTTTTTTTCTCTTTCTTTTTCAAATTGTCCCAAACAATATACGCGGTTTTTTAAAAAAAATTAACATGTGGTACCTTCTTCGCACAAAATCAGGTTTGAATGTATGTTTAACCAGTATCTTGCTAGACACTTTTACCTAAAAGTATTTCAAAACTTTCACCTGTAATTTTTCAATTCTCTTTCCTCAGAAATCTTTTCAAACGTACTCAAGCCTCCTTTGTTCGATAAAACTCGAGTTTTTAAGCATTTCTCTTTCCCTCTTCATTTAGAGTATACTTATAAAACTTCAGGGTCATGTCTTCCGCGAATGTAAAACTAAAATGGTAATTAGTAGCAGAAAAAACTGCTCAGAATTTTGATAACGATTTGTTAGATAACTCATATATGCAAATAATGCGTGAAATGAAATAATTTACTCTTTCTCTGTTATTTTTTCTTTCACTTCAGATCGAAACGCGTTATTTTGATTGTGCCAAAAACAAGTCGTGAGTCAATTAATATTCCTTAAATATGTAACCGCAGAAAATCATTTAGTTGGAATCACTTAACGTTTTTTACTTTCTACTTCTGTTACTTCAGTAAACTAATTTATGTTTTAATTACGTATCTAAAATGTAAAGCTGTTTGTTTTGTGAAAAAACAAAACTTCATAAGGCTTACATATTTTACCAAACCAGTTTGTTAACAAATGTAGCGTCGAAAAAAAGTGTTTGGTAGCTAACTAAATTAAAATTCAGTTGATCTTTCAAGTAAAATGTCATAAAATACAATTGATTAAACATTGACTGTAGCTTACTGTAGATTTTTTTTAAAATTACTATTATTATTATTATCATCTTCATTATCACCATCATCATTTTTATTATTGCTATTGCGATAACAATAAAATTTATTTTCTATTTATTATCATAAGAATTGCCGTAATAAAACAATAATTTTTGTTATTACCTATCATTACCATTATAATTATGATTATTACTAGTATTGTTCTTATTATTATTTTGGAAAAACTGAATATGAATAAATGGCTTCCAATGCAATTTGGTAAACTGTAATAAATTGTTCTTTGTATTGATCCACTTTGGATTTTTGTTTTTAATTTTGGGGAATTTTGTTCCAATATCTTAGTCGTCTTAAATACCTTTAAAATTGTAACTGTTTGAAATGTAATTCCAAGACCTTTTATATTTAAATAGCTCATAATAGTTGACCATTATTAACTTTATCGTGACTGAATTAATTATTTGGAAATGCTTTCGGACTGTTAGAATAGTGTTTCATAGTGTTTCGCGGAATAAGTGATTTAAAGTTAATATTTGCTATTTATCAGAAATGCTGTCTATAGTTTTGAGAAACTGAAAAATATCCTGCCCGAACTTTAGAAATTTCTATTTTCTTGACTTTCTATTATCTTGATTATCTCTTTTCGATTATCTTGACTGAACGAGTTACTTAAAAACGTCCGTTTTCTGTTAATTTCCACAATCTTGGTTGACTGTAGAAGAAATTCAGCTACTTAGCTACTAAAAAGCTACTTGGAAATGCTGGCCGTTCGAATTTTTGTCCTATAAACTTGCTAACAAGATGATGCAAAAATGTTCCCCTTCAGAAAATATTTTATAATTACGACTGAATGAATGACTTTGAAAGACTTAATGATTGTGTGAGAAACGTTGTTCTTTAATATTGACAAAATAGACTAAAAGATTTTGAGTTTGAAAAATACTGTTCTATCAGGGGTGCCCTACTTAAGAGCAAGGGCGCACTCCCCTAAATTTCGCAAAGACACCCCTAAAGCAAGAGCCCCTCCCCCCCAATAACAAAAATACCCCTAAAAACTCTAAAATTTTCAATGGCGCAGCCTGCGCCACGACCTCCCCCCCCCCTAGGTGGGCACCCCTGGTTCTATTACCTTGAAAGAAAATGACTTCAAATGCTTGTAGTCTATCAGGCATGTTGTTCTATGAGCTAGGCTGAATAATTTAATATGAAAGCTAGGAACCATTAGCAATGTTGATACGTAATCTTGGTTAATTGGATGACGTAGAAAGGTTGAACTTTAGAAGTAGAGATAGAGTTTCATAACCTTAACCGAATGACTGCATGCTGACCGTTTGAAATATTTTTCTACAATGTTGGTTGAATGAGTGATTTTGAAATGCTGTCCATTAGATAAGTTGTTCCAAAGTCTTGTCTGAAGAAATGGTTCCCAAATGTTGCAGCATTATGTTAGCTGGGAAAAAAAAGAAAAAGGTTAAGAAATGTTAATAATATGTGTTGATGTTGCCTCGATTGTCTGAAAATTGGATGACAATCCATGCACTAAAAAGATCTTGACAAAACCATCTGGCACCCAAAAAAGAGGGAAACTAAATTTGGGCGGACTGTCCGCCTGGAGAAAAGACTTGAAAATTATTAAGAGAAAATCTCAACAAAGAAAATCGAGTCATGAAATGTAATTTTGAATTTTTTGCATCGCTGAAGAAGATGAAGAAGAAATCGGCTAAAACGTTTCGAGTCGTTCTCCAATACTTTCTGTACTTAACTCAAATCGTATGAAACATAATCCCTAAAGGTTGGCAAACATGGACTTTCGACGTTGTGGTGAAAAATTTCAAATAGTCTGACTTATTATTTTCTCCAATGTAACAATTATTTAGAAAATTGAAAAGCAACTGAAAACGGCCTTAACACTTTATACTTTCAAAACCTAAAGTAAAATCTGGAAGTTAAAAAGCATAGAGAATAGCTAGAATTATCATTAACATACATAATATCGTTAGGTGCGTAATAAGTGTCTTCCTGACTTTGAGAGTTTTGCTATTCTTTATTCCCAACTCTTCCGAAAAAACTTGAGTGGCTTCCTAAATCGAGAGAACCAGAAAGACCTTGGAAATCGAACGATGTGGAGAAAGAATGCGACACGAATTATCACAACTTTCTGTCCCCGGAGCGTTTTATTTTCTTTTATTCTTCATTTTTCTTCTTTTTTAAACCCTAAGTCGTACGCTCTTGCATGACTGCGCAGTTCATAGAGAATGCCGATTCACTGGTTACTTGAAATTCTTTGAAATCCGGAATGCTTGCTTACGGGAGATCTTTTAAGTTCCTTGTTCGGCTAATTGCGTCTTTATGGAATTATATTTTGGGTCAGCTATATTGAAGGGAATAAAATAGAATGTTTTAGAATTTTATAAACGTGGATATTTAAAAAAAGAAGAAGAAAGTTAGTTTTTTGCATTAAAAACGACATGTTTAAGAGTTATTTCATAGTACTTTGTCCCAATGTAGAGACACATGACTTTTTTTGTAACCCGACACTTTTTTTGCCATAACTATTTAATTTACAGTTTGATTGGCATAAAATTTTGTTTTGAATTCACCCTACCAACACACACAAACTCAAAATAAAACAATGTGCTAATCAAGCAGTAAACGGAATAATTATGGCAAAAAAGTTGTGGACTTGGACAAAATACTGAGAAATGGTCCTCAATCACAGGATGTCATTTTAGTGTTTTCTAAACTTTTCACTGTTGTGGAGCTCTTTTGACAATATCCCAATAACAGAGAACCATTATGTCGGTGTTTTTACTTCCTTCTACAAAAAAGGAAGTATTTTATTCGCGAAAAAAATGTCACTCAAAAATCGGCCTTAATTTCCATTTTGCTCACTCCTGAATGAATGTTGAGTTTATTTTTCAACCCGACCACACGTGAATAAGTGCCTAAGAACGTATAGACCCCCGAAATATCCATTTTGACAATCCCCGAGTTAATTACAACGAGTTTTCTCGTGACGTCTGTATGTACGTATGTATGTATGTATGTGCGTATGTATGTCGCATAACTCAAGAACGATATGTCCTAGAAAGTTGAAATTAGGTAAATAGACTCCTAGTGGGGTCTAGTTGTGCACCTTCCCTTTTGCTTGCAATCGGGTGTTTTTGAAGGGAGCTTTTGCCCCTTTTTTTGGGGGGGGGGGGGAGGGAATCATTGTTAATTTCGATGCAAACTCAAGTGGTGTTATAATTTAGCGGACACTTGGTGATGTATCGCCAGTCTTTTGGTTTGCCAACTTGGTTCTGTCGCCAACTTGGCGACAAATTTGGCGATTTTTGAAAAAAAATTATCATTATTTTTTTTAAATCTGATTTCAATTTCGCCACTGTTGGTGATATTTAGAGAGTTAACTATTGAATCACATTAAAATTGCGAATAATGGGAAAATAACTTTAAGTTGGTTCAAAAGGAAATCATGTGATGCACACATCAGCTCGGTTTTTTTTTTTTTTTGAGTCAATACTTACATTACGAAAACTCACGTTACAAATGCGAAAACAAATCTCCTTTTTGAGGCAGTTTGAAGTGAGCTTTCTCCTTTTATCTAATTTTGGCTCATCATTTTTCATCCTCTGTTGTAACGACAAATAACAGTTAAGTGAGATTTTCGACTCGTTCAAAGCTCTGATCACAATATGTTTTTTCGGTCATGAGTGTCTCGTGTATTTTATATTTATTTGACCCGAAAGTTCTCATGATACGCATTTCTTATATTAGATAAGATTGTTTTATAACAACACTTAAATTTATTAATGTACATTACATTGGCTGTCATTACTGCTTTCGTGTTCGCTTTCTCTATCAACCAGGGCTCAGTTGGCATGAGAGGGGCGCTCTTTGTTAATTGGGAAAGCTTCAACAACTTTTAGCTGCATACAGGCTACAGGTTTTCAAATGTGGCAGCAATAGTTGAAGTCATTTTATATCAATTTTTCAAACAAAGAACGCATGCACTGCTTGCTGTAAATTGCAAATGAAGTTGTAAAAAATAATAGTTTAAAAAACTAAAAAAAAAAACACGCTTATGTAACAAAATGTACTAAAAAGTTTTAAAAAATGATCTTTGGATGGTAAATATAAATTATTGACCAAACACTTAATTTTAATGCAATAAAAAAAACCGTGGGGTGCTGGCTATTTACATTTTTGCATGGACAACAAATTCAAGACAACTGATAGGAAACCCCCCCCACACTTGTTTGTATTACATTAAAATTAAGAGTTTGGTCAATTACTTTATATGCTTATCATGCAAATATTATTTTTACTTTTTAGTTGATTTTGCTACAAAAGCGTGTTTTTTTTTTATTTTTTTAAAACTATTATTTTGTTTTTCTTTTCCTTTTTTTCTTCTTCTTCTTTTTTCTATTTAGTTTAACGTGTTTTGACTAATCCAGATAATTCATCTCAGTTATCGATGTATATGTGCTGAAATCATACTTATATTACTTTGAAAATTTGATATACATTTAAACAAAAGTATTGTTCAACAATGGTCTGATCAACGATTAATTGGCAATTGAAGGCTTACCTAAATTTTGACATGAAACTAGTTAAAAACAATTATAACTCATGTTCTAATTATCTTGGAACATTGGAACAAATTTTGTCTGATGCAGAAAAATCGAAGGTTTTCATAGATATTTTTAAATAATGTTTGCCAGTATTTTTAAATTTTTTAAAATTTTTTTCTTCTTTACATTTGTTGGATTTATGCCAACATATTGATTAAAATTTGAATAAACTAGCAATTAATAGTCAATCAATTAAGTTAATTGTAGAATATTGCATTTTCATCGGGTCTGAGGTCGCGTGCCAAATTTCAAAAGAATCCGATCGCAGGAAGTGGACAAAATTTGAGTTGCAAGATTCCGTTACAAGATACATACATACATACATACAGGTGAAGCTAATAAAAGCATGTTAAAAAAATAATAAAAGATCGTCTGGATTGTTTTTATTTAATTTTTCAATTATTCACAACTCAAATAAGCTATAGGAGGCACTGCAGTCTCTGCATGATGACAGCTGAAAGAGGTAAAACCAAGACCGGACCCACTTACGTAAAATTTGATCTGACCAATGAGCCTTGTCCGCACAAATTGAATTATTTAACCTCTTTGGCCAAAATTATTAAACCATCGCAACGTGGCGTGTTTTAGCTCTAGAATTGAATACAAACAACTATTCAAAAGAAATGTTGCTGATTAAATAACAGATATAGAATTTGTTTTACTTGCGCTTAATCCTTAAAGTGTTCTTAACCTTCATAACTGTCCTAGCCATAATTTCTTTTTATAACTTACATCAATCAAGTATAAAGTTATCCATCGTTGCTATGACAAAGAATTTCGTAACACTAAAAGAAAAACTTTTTGATCACAATTCATGCTGATAGAATCACGCAATATGTTTTAAAAATAGTTAAAGAATGAAATGCAGTCCTTCTTTTCCTAATTTCTTGGATCTTCTTGAAATTGTTTAATTCTATAATTAAGGGGACACTGGACCTTGAAAACAAACTTTTTTAATTATTGATGGATTTGCATGAAATTTTAACCATATACTTTAAACACTAGTACAAGCTTAATTATAAAATTTTATTAAAAAATTTTAATTAGAAGACCAATTATTTAAAAAAAATGTGAATAGCCTTAACGATAATTAACGAAACTTTGAAAAGTCCCTTGCGTAATTATTTCGATTTCACAACACTGAAACTTATTTTACGTCATTCTCTATACTATAATAAATAAAACAAAACTCACAAAATTGTCCTCATATTCAAATAAACTCAAAAAATTTAAAATTTCAAAAAATTGACAAAAATCTCTTTTTTTTTTTTTTGAACGTCCAGTGTCCCCTTAATTTTCAATTACTAGAGTCTTATTATACATGCAAAATAGAGAATGATGTTTACTAGAATTAAAAAATAAAAATAACTATAAAAAGTAACATATTATAAAAAGGAAATATGTAACGGAGGGGAAAAAAAGAAGAAATCTAGCAGAAGACTTTAAAAAAATATTTTATACATATTTTGAGCAGAATTTATTTTTTCATCATTTTTGTGCAGAGTTTTTTGAGCATAAAACTCAAATAAGACAAATTGGAAGTTTCGTTATTACTAATGTAAAGTTTCAAAGAAGGCTTTCATCAGAATTGTTTACAGTGAAGTTAGCTTTTATCAGGAGTTTTAGGAATGGGGTGACAATATGAAAGAGAATGTTTAGTGAAGTACAATGAAAACTACTCACAACAATATAAAAAATATGAAGTAAGGTGTTTTAAACGGACTAAGTATAAAAGTTTTCTTGGACGATAAAATGTTATCCATTTTCCTTAATATAGAAGCATAGTATGATTAGTAGGAGAAAGGGGGTTACATGTGAACTTTATTTTTTCATTTCTTTATTTTTCAAAAAGTATTAACAATTTCTCAAAAAATGTCCCCATGATTAAATAGTCTTTTCTTTGTGTCGTGGAATTTTTTGAGATTTAAAAAAAAAAATTTTTTTTTTACTCTTAAGAAAAAGTACTTTAAAAAAAGGCTTCAATTGTTCACATGTATCCTTTTTTCCCCCCTCCCTTTTTTTTCATTTTTCTTTCTTTCTTTTTTTTATCTATCTTACTTCAGTTCTATTTCCAACATACTTATATCATTTGCGCGCAAATTAAAACCTTCTTTGACCTTCAAATTTGGATTTCCGAAGGATGTCAAAAACAATGTTTCTGCAAATATCTCTTAAGAGTCAGTTTTGTTGATACTGCCATTGACTTGCCCATGGCATCATTGCAATCTACACATAATGAATCAAAAAATGAAAAATATTCCAACGATGTCCTAAATCGTACATTCTTCAAAGTTTAAGGCAAAAAAGGAATCTAGTTCTGTATGTCTGACACAAATCTAAATCTCATTCCCATGGAAGTTTTGTGAACAATATCTGTAGAGACTGTTTGGTGAGGACGCGAGCACTTCTTTTGTAATTCCTTTCGTTTTGTGTGCACAGCCGTTTAGGTAATCTCCCGCAACATCCGGCTAAAAGAATCACTGGTATAATGTGCTCGAGTAATTTCGAATCACTTGTTTCTTAAAGCTGCGCTCGTGTTTTTCGTTGATCTAACAAACTGACGCAACATTCTTGGCTTCAGCAGAACAACAGGCGGTGCTGCATTGGAGGGCATACGGCTTCTGGTTTATTTCGAAAAGAAAAAAAAATACACTCTCTGATTTTAATTGAATTTGGTATTTTTTATTTTATTTTAATCACTTTTATTTTCTTCTATATCTAATATAAAGCAGGAAGTACTGGATTAGTGAACATTTCAAATTTTGACGGATTTGCAAGCTCTTCAGTCGGAATTATGAAATACTTGAACAAAAATGTTTAGATTTGGTACATAGTGTACTATGGTAAAGGATATATTATAAACAAAATTTCAAGTTTGTAGGAGAAAGTTAAAAGATTTATGGCACGTCCAATGTTCCGGACTTATATTTTTGAAATTAATATTTCATGTAAAAAAATGATAAAATACCAAACAAACTTTATTATAAAATGTTCTTCAAACAGTAATAAAACATAATATAAGCGTTTGAAACAATTAATTAAAGAAAAATATTTTTTAAAAAATCAGGAAAAAAAACCTCGCTTTTCAGATAAGAATCCATAATTGGAAAAATGAGCCACTCTCTATCTCCCAATATTTATATGTTAGTGCTGTCAATCTCAAAACGAAAAATTATACTAATTATTATAGACAAAATGCAAAGAGTCACCTACAAAAAAAAAATCAAGTAATTTAAATAATTAACAGCTTTTTAAAATGTATGTCCGGTGTTCCGGACGCCAGGTCTAAGTGTGTTGAATTCATTTCGACTACTTTTAGAAAATCGTTGTGTGTCTGCCCACGTGACTGATTTTATGTGGCCGCTCTAGAACAAAACGCACTGCATGAAATTGAACGAAGCTTGGTACACAAACAGGTATTGGACAAAATATTAGGAACACTTGTGAAAAAATTGAAAAATTTTATTAGTAAAGGGGTGGATTCACTCCTTTTTTAGGATGGCCTAAATGACAGCTTGCTTTCGACGTGGAATTGACAAATAAAGTTTTTCAATCAAAGCTGTTGGATTCGCACCCATTCCTCGTACTAGGCGAAGTAATATTGAAGTAGTCGGGACAGACACTCCTTCATCAAATCGAAAATTTAGAAAAAAAAAGAGGGTATCGAACGATGTCTATCAGGAGGAGACCGCAGAAACTTCAACGTTAGAATTAGACAGACACACGTTTACATAATAACTGCTAAATGAGATTTTTTAATTACTTAATAAAAAATACATTTGTTCAAAAATTGTCTTTCATGTCAGAAAATGTATTGTAAAATTAAAAAGACATAATAAAGTTTAATTTTTAGCAGGTTTTTAATGATGCTGTTAATTTTATTATTTGCTTTTACATCTAAACGTAAAGCTTCATTTGACTAGCAGATTTGATAGCTTTCGACTTTCATAGGATCAAAATTATCTAGTGTTCAAAAAAATTGCTTATTGGCTCGAGGGAATAAAAACGAAGTGACTGAAATGAAGGGCTAGTTTGGTGCCAGAAGTAGGAACAGCTGCCCCCAGTGACCTTAAAGTGAAATTGTTTACTTACTGAAAAAATAACTTTTAAAATAAATGAAATTCATGGGCATCGATGTCAGTTAAACGAGATTCATATTAAAAGAGTTTCAGGTATTCGAGATTTTACAGTTCGAGAATTGGCAGTTGATAAAATATGAACGTGCTCCATTAGATGCCTGCGTCTAACGAGAAGACACACACATGAAACACCACGGAAAAACTTTTTAAAAAATTGTAATTTTGCAATGACGTTAAGTGTGCTAATTTTCTGAACCGTCTGACAAAAAGTGCCGAATAAGGAAATTTTTGGGAGTGGCCTCCTTTGACCTGCCATCTTGGTGTTCCTGAATGTTATGAGGTAAAACTCTCCAAATTTGACTACGGACTGCTGCCGGGCCAATGGTTGAGAAGTGATGGTTTTGATCATCGAAAGGAGTTCTGTTGCCAGTTCATCTAGGAAAAACTTTAGAAACTTTGTTTTTTAAAAAAAAGAAAAAACTATTCATTCCCTAGTTGGACTATTCTACCCCATGAAAACTGCCATGCGTTTATTCGAACTTCATCAACAAAAGTATCATGTAAAATTGAAAAAAAATAGGAATTGAAAAAAAATTAAAACTGTTATTCTTATTGATTTTCTTCACAGATTTGAAGCTTTTCCGCAGTAACTTCTTGCTACTCACGCCCAATTTTCGTCTCCGTCCGACACCACGCACTTTCGAATAATAAAACGTAAATAACGATTAATTTTGCAAAACATCGCTGAAATAATGTCAAGGCCGTCTCACAGTGGGAGTATATGTGAACGAAGAATAAAGAATTTCCTCTCTGGCTTCCTCTTTTAGAGATATTTGTCGCCGTTTAACATTTTGTATTGTTACAATAAGAATGACACATCGAACTTTGCCGAAGTAGAAACATTGTACGGTGTCAGTTGGTTGAACACGCTATATAAGGAGTGGAATAGTATACTTTTCTGGGTTTTTTAACGCTACGCTTGGCACATTTTTAATGTTGATGATTTTGTTTTTCATTTTATTTATTGAATCCATGTTTGGGATCAGTTACATAAAAATTACTTAATTAGTGATATCCAGTGCTGCAACTAAAAAAAAAAAATTTGGAGGAACTCTATCATGGCTGACGGTTTATTATTTTCCCAAAAAAGGTCATTTTGCTTTGCCAGATTTAGCTTGGAAAGCATACTTATATATTTAAAGGTTGTTTGAAATCAATTTGCATTAAACTTTCGTTATTTGTTCAAAAACAAACCAAGTATTTAAAGAAATAACTACCCCTACCCTTCCACAGCTACGCCAGAGTTGGTACCGCACATTATTTTGTCTTTATAGTAGACTAAGAAGTGAAAAAAGTCATTAAACAAGGCTAAAATGTACTTTAAAAGGTAAAAAAATCCGCCAAATATAAATATGTACCCTAAAAAATTTATACAATTAACAATCCTTTTCCAGTGCCGGATCTTCAATTCTGCTGAGTCGGGGAAGATCTTAGAACAGCCGCAATTCAAGTTTTTATATCGAGTTTCAACAACAAAAAGAAAAGAAAAGAAATTGCCCCCCTCTCCCAAGTGCTCCCCCCCCCCCCCACTTTGCTTCCTTTAGACCGGCACAGATCTGAGGTTAGTGAGTGAAAATTTTAGAGATTCACCTGTTGTCGATTCTTCATGCTATCGTGGCCTGTTTGACGCAATTTCATTGAATTTTCCGTCGATTCAAATGTTCTAGCTAGGTTTCTAATCCATGTTAGTCTCTTCCGGTCCTTCTTGAATCATGCAGGAAACATCTTGGAATATAGTTGCTGTGTAGTCTAAAGACTTTGTTGAGCTGTGCTATTGAAGACTAAACTCTGCATCATGCATTCCTGTCGGTACCACTGGCACAAGAAGAATTTACTTTCTGAGAGTCATAACACAGTGTGGGAGTCAAGTTTGTGGGAGTCATAACACAGCCCGAACCTATAAAGAAAATTTGCATTTTAGGATTAAAATTATGTGTTAAAACCGAGGGTTCCGGGAAGGGGTTGACCCCAAAAATCCACCTTTGCTTCTGCCTATAAGTTTTTCTAAAATCACCAGGAATTAGTGAGCTTTATATTTGCTTTCGACACAACTCTTTTTCACAAGTTTAAATATCAGGGCTCAAAGTCTTGTACATATTTATTTCAGAGTCGCCTCAAAGGGTGGTAACGTGAGGTCACTAGGACCTCTCAAAAAATCAATCATTTGTCAAATTTTATCTGACGATTCGATAAATTTGGAGACATAATTGCAATTGTTAAATGCCCGACTGTCCCTTTTTATTAGATGTACTTATGTGTGTTAACCGTATTTTACCATTCTGAAAAATTTGGAGTTCCATGCAGCAAATTGAGATTTTCCACCCTCCCAAAAATTTAAATTCGGGGCGACTCGATTACTTTTCTTTTTCAGTGAACTTATGCACTTAACTACTTTAGTTTTAGACTATTTATACATTAATAAAAGTTCTGAAGAACATAGGGCCCTTGCACTATTTTTGTCAGAAGCAAAATCTAGTTTAATGTAATGAATTTTTTGATAAAGATTCTGTTTGGTAATTTTATAGTATTGAAATTTCTGTCTATGCTCCTCAATTTAATACATTCAAGCCATACACACAGAGAGCTACACATATATTGGAAATATTTTTAATCCAAATGATATGAACAGTGAATATATTTTTCTTCCGTAGAAGCTAAATCACACAGAGGAGCAAAAATTCATGTTGTGACATTGAAAACCATCACAGATGGCACGTTCATCGCCCCGATTCTCTCGAATTGGCAATGGAGTGTCATGATTTGAATATTTTATTTGTAATTTAGATCCAACGTCGCTTCGAGACAAAAGAGCTGAAAATACGCGTAGAAAACTTCTACAACTATTTCGACGTGCCCGAATGTACTACCTATTGTTCCGCGGGAAAGCAAAAATAATAAAAATGTTTTGCTTTTTACCCTTATCACGAAAGTTTATTCTTTGTTGCATTTGTATGTATTATTTCTGAAGAAAGTGACTATTTTTTATTCTGAAATATTCGATGTCTTGGAATACTTGCTGTTTCATTTGAATGAGTTTATGGTAGCTGTTTTCTATTTTCAACTATTTTATTTACATATTTATTCAACCGGGCTTTAAAATGTCTTTTATTAGAATCGCTTTCCACAATAGTTTTTTCGACAAATAAACAGTCATATGTAGTTAAATATTAAAATAGATTTTCGTTTTTATAATGAATATTGTGTCTCAATATTTGCAGCCGTTGCCGCCTCCAGAGAAAGTAAGCGCCATTTTCACGCTCCAGAGGAAAAGCAGACGGTAATATATTCCTATGAGAGATTAGGAAGAAAAATCATTGTTGTGACAAATAGATTATGAGTGATAGTTTTCCAAATGTGGCACACATATACATTTCCGATTAAATTTATCGAAACAAACATTTTGCAGAAGGTTAATGACATTCATTGAATTTCTACTCGGAAAATTATGTAGTAACAGTTGTACTAAAATTTTAGTGACCTCAGAATTATTATCGAACCTTTCCAAAAATATATTTTGATTCGCGATATATGTATGCGATGTATCGCCCTTTTATTCCAAACCAAAAGTGTCTTTTTTTGATGCTGTGTTATTGGTAATAAAATGTAGTCAACGCTTCTCATTCGTAATTTCAAAAATTACTCCTTGATGTGAAGTGCCTAAAATGATTCTTTCTACCTAACACTATTTCTAAAGTTATAAGTTTTTATCTGTTTACGTTTCAAATAATTTTGGCATTGTGGAAAAAAAAAAAAATCCCTGTGCTAATATGTTTATTTATACATTTGGAAAATATACTCTGCAGAAGTTCATCCTTAATTGTTTTGAAATTCTATATAATGCATGTCCTTTAAATTGATCATTTTTACTCCCAAACCCTTCTGCTCCTAGCTCTCAAACAAAACCTTTTTCACTTTTATTGCAATGAACGGAATAAGTAAATATATAGATCATTACAAGGAAAACTGGACAGTTTATCTCGCACATAACAGTTCATATATTTCATTAAAAATAATATTTATATCAGGTAATGAACAAAATTTTGTTGCTCAAGCAGTCACAAATGCGTGTATAAATGTGATTCCTCGAGTAAAAAATTTTTTTCATTACCTCTTAAAATTAGTACTTTTTAATGAAATATACAAGTTCTCTGTTAGGGGCGGTATAACATGACGGTTTTTTCATGGAATGGCTCATTACTTTCTTGGAGAAGTAGATCTTAAAAATGTAATGAACTTTAAAAAAGTTTCTTTGTTTTACCGTTTATATCTTTCCTTCTTGCAAGCAGCTTAGTTCAAAAGTGATTAATAAATTAGTTTTAATCAATTAGAGATACTTAGAATATAAAATATTGTTTTAAGTTTATACTGAAGTTAATAATTAAGTATAATATGCATATAATATAATAACCACTGTATTGATATGAGATTTCGCGTAGTTCACTTAACTGCATAATTATAATATTTTTCGCCTTTGAAAATGGTTGTTTCATTGAAAATGTCATGCTTATTCCATGTAAGAAGCTTCAAAATACTTTAAGATTTCTAAGTCATATCAAAGTAACTTCTTAGTATAATCGGTTTGTTTCCCACTATAGCCGGTTTATAATAAATTTCATCGAAGTATTTAACTCAGTAGTGCTTAACATATACGGCCCAAGAGCTATATGTGGCCCGCGTAGCTGATCCGTGCTGCCTTTTGTTTCATATTTGTTCTGGCTCGCGAGATTCCTCTTAGTATGAGTTGCGGTCCTCGGGTAATATAAAGGTTGGGCAATACTAATTTAACTGATAGAATAAAAAGAAGCAATAGTATGTATGGTCTATAATTTGATATATATATATATATATATATATATATATATATATATACAGTAGAGAACCAATTATCCGGGAAGTTCGGGACCATAGCTATCCCGGATATCTGAATTTCCCGGTTTTCTGGATCGCTAAAAAGAGCTTCTGGCCGATTGTTTCTAATACTTAAATTACTATAATAAATAGCAATACGTATTAAAATAAGAAGAAAACAGTTCAGAAATGCTTATCAATATCGAAACATTAAAAACTACTAGTGAAGGAATAATTTAAACACCAAAACCCTTAAGTTAATTAATAAGATCTGAGACCCTCACACTCATTTTGAAAAGGAAAGAAAAACACCAATTTTCGGTGTTTTAAAATGAAAGAGAATGAAGGGAAGGGCAAGAAACAAGTTTTTGAACGTAAATGTGTGATTCTTCTACTATAGTGTACAAAAGAATTTGTTTTCATAAAAGCGGTTTTTTTTTTTCCACGTTTTTGTAAAGGTTTGGCGTTAGCGATTATTGATAACTATTGCTTTTGCATTAAGTTAATACCAATTGAAATTTAACTTAGGAGTTCCTGCAGCCTTATTACAGTTTTGTGTTAAACGATTTCTAGATTCCACCATCAACTATCCGGAAAATTCGAGAATTGCGGCGTTTCACGCGCTTTTGCGACGTCACATCCGCTCTAAAACGGTTTTAATTATAGGCCATCCAATCAAATATTGCATTATAATGTGACAATATTCATTTCTTTAGTTTTCAATTGGAATAAAACAGAAAAATTTCAGACTTACGTGTGTAAAGTCAGACAAAACAACGTAAGTAGAAGCACAAATTTCTACTTACGTTGTTTTGTCTGACTTTACTATTCAGCACAAAGGTATTTATTTATCTTACGTGTGTACTTTTTAGTTCAAGAAAATATTCCGGACATTTTTCCCCTGCGTTAAAGACAACCCTTTGAAGTTCATTTTTGTAAACATTTTCCCGAGTTATAGATAAGTAATATGGTTTTTATTCAGAAACCGCTCATTTTCTTTTAGGTATTTGAAAAAAAAAAAAAAAATGCTTAGTTTTTCAAAAATTGCCGAAAATGCATAGTTTTAAAAAAATGGCGGGAAAATCGGCAAAAGGTTGCCGGTTTTCTGGTTTCCCGGTTTTTTGGTTCCCGGATAAAAGGTTCACTGTATATATATATATATATATATACCCCAGAAATAAACAAATTAATGAGGTTTTAACCTATTTCCATCGGTTCTGCAACAGACTGAACGTGCATTTAAAATTTCTAAAATTTTCCTTTTAGTTAAGCCCAAATTTTACGTTCCTTTATCTCAGACTGACTTACATGCTCTAGCACAGCATAGTCAATACGCTCTTGAATTCGAACAGTCAAATGTATCTTGATTTAAAGATACACTTGATGCCAGCGGCGAAAACCCCGGAGGAACTTTCAGTGAATTGGAAGCCAATGATCAGATTAACTAATGCAGTCGTTAACCCAAATTGTATATGGTACAACCAAAATTCAAAATAATAAAAAACTTTTTGCTTTCTCGGGAAAAGTTTAATCTCTCAAAATATGAGAGCAAAGTTGGTATTTAAACGAACATGCCACCTTTCTTCGACTTTAAAGTGTATGTAATATTCATTATCATATATATTTAATTAAAAATAATCTTAAACACAATAACCCGAAAGTTTATGGTAAAAAAAAGAAGAAAAAAGAATATTAAAGTTAAAAGAGAAAGAAACGTTTTCAAAGGAAATAATATCAATACTTTGTATTGTCACTTTCTGCTGGAATCACAACTCTAATCCTTTCAGACATGGATTCCACTCCACTAGCTTCTTACATTCATGGCTACTAATACTGTTAAACATCCTCTTCAATGTAGCAATGAGTTCACTTTTGTTGGTGAGAACTTTGTCTTGAAATTTTTCTTTAGATCTGACTATGCCCCAAATTCTCAATCATATTGAGATCGGTATAGTTGCTAGGCCAGTTTCATACCGAAATTCCGCTCTCTGTTTTCCATATACGAATCGATTTAGAGATGTGACACAAAGCGGAATCTTGCTCAAAGATAAATTTGTTACTACATGTGTCATTGCTACACTTCAAAAAAGAGTATCATGCAGTAATCCAGCATATCTTAATAAACTGCGAAATTTACAGCTTTCTTTAATATACATAATTGCCAGTTCCAGCAGCTCTCATGGGTCTCCATACCATAATATCCCGAATTTGATAGAGCGTTTTACACAAGATTTCTAAACCCCTTCACTTAAGAAACGGTAAACCCGAACACTTCTTTCGTCAACAATTATTTGAAATAAAGATTCATCTCTTAATAAACTACTTTTCTGATTTTGTTGTCCCCAGTTGAGCTTTTCTTTGCTCCAGGAGAGTTGTGCACGTCCTCTTTGCTTGTACTTTAATGACCCGCAATTGAAACTTCAATTTTTGCAATCTTTCAAATGTAGTTGGACACAATAACTACAGATTCTTTCCAACACTTATTGATATCAGAAGCATTTTTAAAGTGATTATTTTGGGCGATTCACTTGAATCTGCATTCATCTCTGGACGTTGTTACTAACTTTCTACCACGTTAACTTCAATTACTTTTCAGTAGGCCAGAACTTCTATCTTCCCTTAAAATCTTTAAAACTGTTGTAAAACATTCATTTGATCCTAGATTAATTGTTTTTTTTTTCTCTCTTTAAGCAATGATACAATACACAATTTAGTTGTTTCAGAACTAACACGTTGATGACACATTTTGAATAAAGAAATACGTAATTTTTGCAGAGAGAACATCAAATAAATTTATTATTCTAATTTTCGACTCATATAAAAAATCAACCTATTTTTAAATTGTTTTAAAGACTCTTAAATTGTTTATTAATATTTACAAACTCGTTAAATTGTTTTGTCCTTTCATGAATGACTGACTTCTTTCTTTTTAATTTGCTCGCGTTTTTTTTTTTTTTTTTTTACACAACTCATTGACCAGTTTTCTTGGAAAAAAAAAACTGATATTCTATTATTTTGAATTGTATTAACGGCATACTTAAGAAGTAAGTCAGTTTTTTCATTTCTTCTTCCTTCTTACTAATTTTTAAAATCTCGTAGTAAAAGTTAGTTGAATTATCACTTCTTTCTAATTGGGTTGATGAGTAAGCAATCTGTACCTTTTGCTGCTACTAACGCAATATTTTTTGCGATTTATACTCTCCTTCCCAGGGGGTGGACTGGCTCATCCACCCGCGGACCGGTGCGCCCTCCTTCTTGTACGCCCTAGAACCGGAGCACCTTCGTTTCTTTTCTTTTCTTTATTTTATTTTTTTTTTCGCTCTTGAACCTGGCCCCGTTTTTAGGGGGAGAGGGAGGGGGTAGGTTCTAACCTGTGCGGTCTTCGTGGTTTTTTTTCCCCTTATTATTATGTTTTTTTTTTGTTTGCACCTTTGAACCTGTGCGCTTTTGTGTTTTTTAATTTTTACGCCTACGGTTTTTTTTCCTTGCATCTCGAACATGTACCCTTTTGGAGGTTTTTCGTCGCTCTCAAATCTGCGCGTCTTTTTTTTTTTTTTGTGTGTGTGTGTGTGTGTGTGTTCTCGAATTGTTCGCCCTTTTCTTTTTTTTTTTTCACCCTTTGGGAGTCTAGGTTGCGCCCTCTTGGGGGACCTAGTCCGCCTCTACACAGTACAATGTGAATTTTAAATAAAAGTAAGTCTTCACTTTTTTTTTCTTTTTCAAAACAGTTTCTATTTCAAAGATAAATTAAAATTCACGCAGAATCTTTTATTTTTGAAAGTTTTCGGTGCAAAATGTCTTATTTTTAACATAATCCCTTTATTTTTAAGTTTACCCCCCTTCTTTTTTGAAAAAATATTCTGCATTTTGCTCGTAGTTGCTACCGTTAAATGCTAAATGGTTAATCCGTTAGCTTGGTCAGAAGTTATGAACGATTTCAGACTTCTCGTAGTGCACTTAATTTAAATTTTTCAAAACTAAATGTTTTCTTCTGAAAAAGGAATAAATAAGGGGGAGGGTGATGACAAACTGAACGGCACATCCCTCTCTGACTTCTACATTGAGATTTCGTAAAAATTTGAATTTAATCATGTTATTATTTCAAATTAATTATTTGTATAGGAAATAATAGTTATTATGTTTTTTTTTTCACTTTATAATATTTTTTTCTTTTTTTTAAGTGTTTCCCCCCCCCCCTTTTTTGCATTTTCAAATGGCAAAAGGCTATGAAACTGAACTCATACATAAATCATGCTGGACGATGTACGCAGAATGATTCTTTTAGCATGCAGGACGGATGTATTAGATGTATTTATGCTGCAAAATATATTTCCTTCAATATTCAACTTCTCTTTATCCTCTTTTTCTTGTAGGAGCTTTAGTGGAAACCTTGAGTTTGGAATTTGTTGGCTCTTTGCCAGTGAGTAGGTCTTCCGTCTTCCATTTTTACGAATTTCGAATTTGCATTTCTATTCCGATGCGCAAGTTTCGAATGGGTGTGCCTGGTTAAGAAGTCAGCGAATTCGCTCATTGATTCTCTCTTTCTATTTTTATTATCGTTTGCTTGCGAAAGGTTTCGGAAATTGCTCACCGTTTGTTTTGCCGATAAATTTTGTTTTTTCTTTCCTGTAGAAGCCTCCATAGTGCGTTCTTAATGGTATTTACATTCTTGGGCGGTGGCAAAAAATTTTACTTGCGGAATTCGGAGAATTTTGGAGAAAATATATCAGAGTTCCTAAACCATTTCGTCAAATTCCATTAAGAGTTGATTAACTATCAAATATTTAAATTGATTTGTTTCATGCCACTGTTTTTAAAAACTTTTTCAAAAATATTCGATTACGCTGCATTGCTTGGAACGATTTGCACTGAAAACGGCTCAGCACCTTTTCGCATTAGAGCCCACCTGTATACTAATTTTTGAACGAATCCTTGCATTACTTCTTCAGAAATACCAGTAAATAAGCACAACGAACAAAAAGTTCAATTACTCCACGTCCCTTGGAGCAATTGGCACTAAAATCGACTCTTCCGTTGATTCCACCAAGGTCCTCTTAAAAACCAATATTTATTTGAATCCTTGCATTAATATTCGGGATGTGGCAGTCACAATAAAAAATAAAATATTCGATTGCCCCCCCCCCCCCTTTGAAGAGATTGGCTTCAAACATTAACCAGCCCCAATTTACACGAAGAGATTTACGGTTACGTCCATAGAATTTCGATAAAAAACCTGCTTTAGATTCTGAGTTAGAGTAACGAGAAAAAAAAAAAAACTTTTCCATGTATACGGAGACACAGACAGATATAGACTTTTCTGAAAATGGTTAAAATTGGTTTAGTGTCCCTTAAATGTGCAAATCTTTCAAAATTTGAAAATCGAAAATTTTTCACGAACACAATATATATATTGCTTCTACTCTTCTAAATTTGAATGAAGCAATTGCCTGTTTGGTGATATTTTGAGAGTGGATATTTTAACCCTAACTCCAGTGGATTATTCCTAAACTCCAGTGCATAGCGTTAATTTTCAACCACTTTTTTGATTCTTCACTCCCCTAAAATGACTGGCTTACCAGTAAAACAGTTGAGTTACCGGATCGAGTTCGGCCTTGTCACAATATAGTCTTTCCCTGCATGTTAAACATTACCAAAACATATCAAATTATCATACCGTGGCGCGAGGTTCATTGTTGAAACTCACGGGTTACTCGATCATTGGCTATTATTTATATGAGGATTATCAATTGATAAACTTAATCCCAAATCATCAATTTACATTTTCGATAATATTGCTTGCTAAGGATATCATCGAACATTCTAACGACGTCATTTAATCGCGAAAACGGCAAATTCTGATTATGGACTATACTGACTAGTAAATGAACTCACCAAAATGGATAAATAGCTAGTAATTTTAAAAAAATTTAAAATTCATTTGAATTTTGACGTCTTGAATTCAAATTATGTTTTTCGCCATCACGGATTACGGTAGGACGCTACTCGTTGAGTTTCCTGATCCTACAAATGGAATGAAGTGGAAATGAACAAAACATTTGCACCTGCCTTATTATGACTGGTGATTTTCTAGAGTACGTAGGTAATCCGAGGCATGTCCAGAGAAAAATAAATAGTCATTAGGATGCGATAATATAGATCTGGTTATTGTGACAACTTTGCACCCGCGTGTTCATCTTAAAGATTGAATTTACAATGCATACTTTTATGGTATTTTTATTTCTTATCAATCTTAAATGATGGGAATTAGTAATCAGGAAATTTGTACTCAGATAAAATTTTGCTTTTTAAGCACACCTATTTTGATGTTTTTCCTAAAAACCCGGAAATTTACCTCCCCCTCCCTTTTAAAAGTTGAAATCAGCTCAAGTTAAGCCTTAAATGTGCAAAAAGATTTGTAACCACGGCAACGAAAATTTGTCCTATTAATCAATATTAAAACAACGAGTTAGGGTTATGCTCGTCGCCATGGTAGTCTGAAAAATCAGAGCAACTTTGCTCAAGTGAGGATAATAAGCAATTCGTGATTGATAAAAAGGTTTTTCTTCAATAAATTGGCAATATCAACTTTCTTCAATTCATTTTCAACAAGAAAACAACTAGAAAATGGTGTGTTTGTCAACTGATACGCGGTGTTCGTTCAATGGGTCGGTGCACTATTTTTTTTTTTTTTTTCATTTCAACCCGTCAAAGAACCTGACGTAGAACCGTAAATGATCTCCATATTTTTTTTTAAAAAATAATTACATAAATGAATTAAAATAATTGTATTGTCATCATTGGTCGGTCTACCCTACCGGATTCCATAAAGGTCAAAGATAACTCTCAATCTGTTGCAAAACATTATTTTAACTCTGCATGTCTCAAAGCAGTGTTTATGCACATGTTTTGTCTCTTTCGAAACTTAGGGAAAATTAGGGTAACGACTTTCAGGGGGCAATTCCGCTCACTCAAACATCTCTAAATAGAGGGTAATTAAAATCTCGCGATTAGTATTACCATATAGCTAACATCATCGTAAATTTATAGAGGATATAGCCATTGTCGGGGGGAAGGTGTTTTTGTGACCTTGCGTAATTAGTTTGCAGTTTTTTTTACGAAATTCCTCAGCATATAACTTTCAGGTAAATGTATTGTGCGTTCACAACGAAATGGCACTTCGCCCCGCCTTCCCAAACGTAGAGTTCAGTTTATCGCGGGGGTGATCGGTGAACACATTCCCGTGCTTGTAAAAGAGAAACTTAACTTTGGCTAGTATTTAAGCATTTAAATGTACGAAAAAGGTTTCGAGTCCTCTATATCACATACTGTGACTAATATCATTAAAGGGAACTAAAAGAAAGAACACATGTGAGAGAATACGTTAAACCGGGGAAAAGCAAAGCAATCAACCATGAAATAAACAAATTTTAAGTTATATGACTTTTATTTCAAACACTGAAATAGCTAAAACACCCATTCAGGTTTAAATGTTATTAATATATTTTTAAAGCAATTGCCGTTTGAAATTGTTTAAGCTAAAGCGGTAACTATATTTAGCTACTAAACGGTATCAAAAGAGAGAAACGCATTCCGAATATTACGTGTGTCGACAAGAATTTTATACATTTTTCCAATAACAATGACTGCATAACAAAGTGGAGTTGATTTTTTTCACGCTTAAAAAATATTAAACAAGGAAGTTGTTTTTAAGTGTAAGGATAAGTTTCATTTTTCTCAACTCTGCAAACATAGCAAGTTCATCTAAACTAGGGGTCGGCAACCTGAAGCTGGTGAGCGGCATGCGGTTTAGTTAAACCATACTTGTGACTCTTGAGTACACTCTTAGAAATAAAGTTCAGTGTTTCACAAAGAAATTGGTTAAATCTAGCAAAATTTAGTAGTAACCATCGTACTGGTGATAATTTTTATCAGTGTAATGATGCTTTTACAAACTTCAGTAGAACCAGGACTCTTGAGTACACGCTTAAAAATAAAGTTCAATGTTTCACCAAGAAATTAGTTAAATCTATCAAAATTTAGTAGCAACCATCTTTTTGGTGATAAGTTTTATCAGTGTAATGATGTTTTTACAAATTTCAGTAGAACCAAGACGCTTGAGCACACTCTTAAAACTAAAGTTCAATGTTTCACCAAGAAATTGGTTAAATCTAGCAAAATTTAGTAGCAACCATCCTATTGGTGATAAGTTTTATCAGTGTAATGACACTTTTACAAACTTCAGTAGAAACCAGGACTCTTGAGTACACGTTTAAAAATGAAGTTCAATGTTTCACCAAGAAATTGGTTAAATCTATCAAAATTTAGCTGCAACCATCTTATTGGGGAGAAGTTTCACCAATGTAATGGTGCTTTTACAATCTTCAGTAGACCCATACTTATGACTTTTGTGTACGATTTTAAAAATAAAGCTCACTGTTCCACCAACAAATTAATTAAATCTAGCAAAATTTAGCTTCAGCTATCTTTTAGTAAGAAATTTCACCAATGTAATGAGGCTTTTACAATCTTCAGTAGAACCTACTTATAACTCTAAATACACTTTTAAAAATAAACCTCAATTTTTCACCGAGAAATTCGTTAAATCTAGCAAAATTATTGGTGAGAAGTTTCCCCAATGTAATGGTGCTATTACAAACTTTGCTAAAACAATACTTGTGACTCTTGAGTACACTACTAAAAATCAAGTTCATTGCTTCACCAAGAAATTGGTTAAAACTAGCAAAATTTTACCTGCAACTACAATCTTATTGGCCATAAATTTCACAAATTAGGTGAAGCTTTTACAAACTTGGTGTTTATAAAAGCACCATTATATTGGTGAAACTTATCGCCAATAAGGTGGTTTAAGCTGTATTTTGCTAGATTTAACCGTTTTCTTGGTAAAACATTGAGTTTTTTTTTTAAAAACAGAGTAGTTTAATAGTACTGAGCCACAAGCCGTAACTTTGTTATTAATAAACAAATTCTGTTAACTCCCTGTACGTATTAAAATGCGTTGCAGATTTCATGAAATCACAGTTTGACCACTAAATCACTCGAACCCTTCTGCGCATGACAGAAAAGGACGACTCCCTATTTGCATTTGGAATCCTGACAATTTTCCGGTCTAATCGCTGCTGTGAACGATTATTTTCACATATGAGTACAACAAAAAGGAATGAGGAAGTATGTTCCATAATGAAAACCTCAAAAGTTACATGAAATTAAAAATTTCTGAAAATTCACCAAAGCTGTGAAACATCTTTGAGCATCCTACTCAACTCCAAAAATCTAACAATTACATGAGGAACTCAGTAAAGGCTCTGCTACCAAGGGAAATACGACAATTGTTGAGTTCTGAATGAATAAAAAGTTCAAACGATTGAATATCGCAAATTAGTGTTCTTTAATGGAATCTTATTTGAACACAGAAATTTCCCTTCAGGTTAGTTTAACCACCATGCAATGCAAAATCCGATCTTATCACACAATATTATATATATATATATATATATATATATATATATATATATATATATATATATATATATATATATATATATATATATTAGGGTGTCCCAAAAAAATGAAAGTCATTTTTTTTAAACGCATACCCTCTTATTTTTTTTCTTGTATATCAAAACCGTTGTAAAAAAAGTTTCATGCAATTTGAAGCACGTTAACCTGTGCCGACTTGCGCCTAAAGGCCTAAACGTGTAAATAGCACGTGTATTCATAAGCAAGCAAACGCTGGCGAAGCGATACTTTGCGAAGCTCAAAGCAGCTGTAAATAGTGCACAAAAAACAAATGAAAACAGAAAAACATATGTGGAGGGGGGGAGCTTATCCGTGGCACTTTGCAAACCGTCAAACGTGTCAGTACAAATACATTCCGGTCAGCGAGCGCAGTATAGTCCTTTCATAGGGAACGAAACATGGCAGTGGAATTGCAAAGTTCGAAAAAACAGATATTTTCAATAGGAGTCACGTAAAACACCAAATTACGGGCTTGAAACTTCCCTCTAACAGACAAGTTCTGTCTGTTTTGTTTTACGACATTCGAGAAGTAAATTTAACCATCAGTGAAAGTACAAATCTCGCTATTCGGGAATGCATCATCTTTTGGGAAAAGGCACGCATTCCCACCCAATTATTGCCGAATTGTCTGAATAAACTTAAAAACCTGCATCAAATAACTGCGAATAAAAAACTGGCCGACAAAGAGGAAAAGGTTCGACTTTGTGCTGTCAAAGAAGGAAGCAGGCGCATTAAATACGATTCCGCTTCAACATCCACGGAATTGTATGAACCTGTACAAGAAGATTCTTCTTCGAGCTCTAGTGAAAATATTAATTCAGAAGATTTCTCTGAAACATATAAACCAGTAACTGGAACAAGTTAATCAGAATCTGGAACTAGTATATTAGAACCTAAAACAAGTATATCAGAACCTGGAACAAGTATTCCAGAACTTGGAACAAGTATTATCAGAACCTGGAACAAGTAAATATGTAATGAGGAGCGATTTTATTACTCTAAAGTCAGTTGCTTCATTGGACAGGTGTCCAAGTATACGAGATTATGTGTTTATTCTTGAAGCTACTACTGACGTACTTGGGTGTAACATTGATGAATTTCCCATAGGTAAATCTTCAATTCAAAGAATTAGAACCGAAAAGCGGAAGGAGCACGAGGAAAGAATAATAATTGGTTTTCAGTACGAGGTACCATATGTAGTGAATTTACCTTGGGATATGAAATTGTTGCCTGCTTTGGGTGCTCAAAAATCAAAAGAAGGTCGCTTATCTATAGTTATTTAATATGGATGTGACGAACAACTCATTGCTGAGTCTAAACTGGATAATTCTACAGGAAAAGAACAAACACAGGCTGTTTGAAATGCAGTTTTAGATTGGAATCTCGAAGACAAAGTTAAAACTCTCTGTTGTGATACTACAGCTTCCAAAACAGGTCCTTTAAGTGGTTCTTGCGCTATTCTTGAGCAAAAAATTGATAGAGAAATGCTTTCTTTGCTTGCCGCCATCATATATATGAACTGATCTATCCCACTAAAATACGTACATTGCTATGGAGGAGCTGCGGAGTTGTTCCGAACTGTACCCTAACTTAGAAAATTTACTTGACTTTTACCGTGCTGAATTTACTAATATTACGGTCAGGAATGACTATCAAGAGTTGACAGAACTGCCTATCATATTTTTAGGTGGAGATACAGAAAATGAATTTAAAATAAGACCACCGGGAGCCATGCACCAAGCTTGATGGATGGCTCGAGGAAAATGGAGCATTGTTTGATGTCTGCTTATTTTTAGTGTCAATATACGTGAAACCAAGGCTTCAATGCATTTTGGCAGTCAAAGCACCCAAAAAAGATTTGTGCTTTTTGAAAAAACTGTACGAAAATGTGGACTCAATTATCTCTAAAGTTGCTCTACAAAAATTCATCCAGCTTTTATGGTATGGTCAATAATATTTCATTTTTTCATGTGAAAAAGACTGTCTCAATGCTTAGAGCAGTAAACGATGCAGCTGAAAGAGTGGTAAAAATGATGCAGGACTTTCATGGTTTGCTAACATATGATGAGGAACAAAAACAATTTCTGTTACGTTGCGTTCAAGAGCACCGGAAGCTCTATCCTGACTGCGAAAAGCAAACATTGAAATAAAAATATGTTCCGTTATGTTTCTTGTAGTCTAATATTGTTGTAAATATCTGCTTTAAATAAAGTGATGTTGCGTGTAGTAAGGAATTATACAGTTAGCAATCTTTCCACTGTAGTCGCCGTACAGAATTTCAGGTCCAACTTTGACCTCAAGTCGGCACGGGTTCCCGTTATTTTATTGCAATAAAACTTTTTTCTCATGTTTCTGAGGTGAAATGGAAAAAATTTGGAGGGTATGCGTATTCGATTTCACAATTTTTTTTTCTCCATTACATCTTAGGACACCCTAATAAATATATATTGAATTGACTACATTATTTCCGTAGAAGTAACATTTTTCATAAAAAATTTTTTTCACTGTAACCAGTGACCTTGATGATAATTTTTTTTTTCAACATAATGCTTACGCAATACTAAGTACTAGGAAATTGAGCTAACAACCTGCACCAGGGCTTAATTAACATGTTAGCTCACGGGAGCTTAGCTTCTGCACTTATTTTCAATTGTATGGGAATTTTTGTATATATTAAACATAATTCAGACTGTTTACATATTGAAATAGGCTCTGGAGAGTATAGAGCTCCCTTGCTTCTTTCGTTAGAAATAAAACCCTGATTTGCACATATTGAGCACTGGAAGACGATTTAAAATGGAAAGCACCCAACCGTTTTTAGCCGCTGGATATCAAATCATTTTCCTCTTTCATGGTGCATTGTATCCGTCGGCTATGCATTTTGTTTGTCACCAGGGATTATCTGATTTCAATTTAATAGCGCGTATTCAATACAATCAATCTAAAGCTCTGTGGGGGAGATTTCTATCAAATTGGAAAACTCCACTCTGCTTTTAGAAGCACCGTAATGTTTATTATGCTTGTGAACAAACGCCTGTTGTGCGATTTGATGAGGAAGGCTTTGTGTCTGGCCTTGACGCGTTCTCTTCAGCTAGTATCAAAGAGCAGGGCGTGAGCTGAAGCAGCTATTTTTCACTTATTTTTGTTTTCGAGGATTTAAGTACAATGACCGCATGCTGAGGTTTTGTGTTCAACGATACTTAGCGTTAACACCTACAGACATGTATTGAAATGAGCAATGATGTAACGAACAAGATGAATGTGTTTTTATGATGTTGTAAAATGTGTTTGTAAATGAAATTCTTTTCTATTTTTGTATATTACCTTAGCATGAACTTTTAACACATCAGTAATTTGTTTCAAAGACAATAAAGAAGTTATTTTTTGAAGATCATATCCAAACTTGCAGACACTTCTTTCAATTGTTTATATTGTCTTCATTTTCAAGAGTCCTGTTATCTCAAAAAAAAAAAAAAAAAAGCTTAAATAGTTTGTTTTTTATCACCTCTTTAAATTAAAGGTCTGGACTTTATTACCACTCTCTTCTGGGACAGAGTTTTAGAAATAATACAATTTCTTAAATTTTCTCCCGCTGTGGGCAGCTAGAAAAGAATTTCTTCTTTGAGAAAGTCTTGTTTTGGTTTCACCACTTTAGAAGAAATTTAAGTTAGTGTTATTCGCACTTTTCTCTGCTATTCTCTTCCCACTACCAAAAGGTTTAACTTCTTTGTTGACCTTACTTCGAAGAACTAAACTGCATTATCAACTTTTTAAGGCATTAAATATTTTATTGCTATGTTTCAAATGCTAAGTTAGAGTCGTATATGCTCTTGTGCATTTATTGTTTCTGCAATAAACAATTTTTGAAATGTCTTAAATGGTTTACTTTGATTTTCTTTGTAATTTGATTACTAATGGTGCAAGTACAATACAAATGAAATCGAATAAAGAATGGTCACCTGCACGGGAAAGTCGATTAGATTTGTTTTAAAGTTCAAATTAATAATATGGAAAAAAGAAGTACAAATTTAAAAAAAAGAATGTAAATTGAAAATTAAGTTAAATATTTTAAAGAAATAATAAAATTTCAAAATGTTTTGAATAATTTTCTTTTAATTTCTTCCAAATTTGCTAATTAATGGAACAAACACACCACAAAAACAATTAAATAAGATAGGTCGTCTGCCCGACAATGTCGTTTAGATCTGTTTCTAAATCAAATATAGTAATAATTTCTTTTGTATTTCTAATTTTGTAAATTAAAAGTGTATGACAAAATTAAAATTTAATATCGTTTGCAAATTAGAAAAAAAGTTGAATATTTTGCAGAAACAATTAGTCTTTATAATGTTTTAAGCAGTTTACATTAAACTTCTCTCAAATTTGATAGAGTAGGGCATATATACAAAACAAATACAAACGATTGAAAAATGATACAAGAACAACAGTGATTAAAAATTAAATTATTATTAGATGAAATAACTACGTATAGCTAAGTTAAAAAAAATCGCCAACAAAATTTAGTTATTTTAAGAGAGTGATAACCCAAAGCAGAAGTCGAAAAACAAACTCAAAGTATTCAAGAAAATTATTCTTTAGTCACACTTGCCACATTTGCTATTTTTAAGCTACTTTCAAAGGACGTGTCATCAAAACATGATGAGTCGCATAGTTTAACAAATGTGGAGGAAAAAAAAAAGTAAAGTTGTAAAGAAGAGAAGTAAGAAAGATCATTATCTCAGCCTTTCCTAAACTGGTTGAACAAGCGTCTTGTGTGTACATACTTAGACGACTAAACGGGTATTATTTGGACCAGGGGCGTTCGCCGATAGCCCCTGTTGGGCAGCCCTGAGGCCTGGGGTCACAGTGTATGCAGGTCGAAGGAGATAGCTTCCTCCGTTCTGTTTGGGGAGTGTGGCCTCTAAATACTGCCTGATGTCCTTTCATCCCGTGTGTCTGTGAAAATATTTCTCTTCCCTTCTCCAGTTGATATGTACTCTGTTATGATAAAAGCCCAAAGTGAAAGATAAGTGGAAAATGATAGAAAAGTTTTTATTATTGTTATGGGAAAAGGAATAAAAAAAGAGAAAAAAATTAGGAATGCATGGAAATGTATGGTGCATGATGGCGCAAATAGCTTTTGAGTGAAATATTCTGCCATTATTTTTCAAATAATGAAATGTTTTCTTTTAATTTTATGCATATAAAAACATTTCTCCAACATCAATTAGTTTTTGAAACAAAAAACTGAGTTTTCAAATCTGACGTTTAGTATCAAAACCAACTGAATCCGTGAATTTGCCAAAGTTGTTTTTTTTTTTTCATATTTTTATATTTTGTTGTCTGTATTATCCCGTCGCATAGCGATTAAGAACGCATTCCTTTCAATCAGGTCGAAAACTGTTGCCAAAACTGCATTTTGCTTCAAACAAACTTTATCCATGCTTTTACCATATGGCCGCGGTAAAAGCATAAGGGTAACATCAACAACGTTATTATAATAAGTTTCTTAATCGACTCACATTTTTGATTGTACATGTTAGTACGTGGTATAAAATTGAGATACCACATGAATTTATTGGGTATTTAAATGGACATTATAAAAAAATAAAAAGAAGGAGGAGACCAATTTACTTCAAAATCTGCTCAATCCAAGTTACTTTTATGCGTAAATAATTTGACAATGTTGATAGTTTATAAAAGAAAACAAAGAAGTCGTACCCCGAATATTTTTCAAACGAAAAAAAAAAACACCTTTCAGAAACTTAAGAGAACATTCAGAGGATTTTATTCTAAACACCTGAATTAATATTACCCCTTTTGCTTTAAAACATGACTGTTTTCGATTTTTGTTTTGACCAAGAAATGTAACTTTTTTGACAGCCAATTTCCGTTTCATATTTCGAGATTTTTTCTTTCTTTCCTTAATGAAAACATAACTGTTCTCTAAATTACGTTCTCCGAATTAAAATTTCTATGCTGTTTAAAAAAAGTTTAAACCGGGAAAAAAAAGGCTGCAAGCAAGCAAGAGTAACAGGAACGTTCTTCTTTGGAGGAACTTCTTTCCTGCTGCTCAATATGAAGAAAAAGATTCCCTAAGCCAAAAGTTTATATGTCACCTCCGTGCAAAGGAAAAATTAAAGTCGACGAGATTTTTCCCTAATACTTTACAAAAAAAATCCTATTCCCTTTATTTTCAAGGCCTGCGGAGTCGTAGTCGGACTGATTTTTGGATAAAGGAGTTGGATGCAGGAGCCGAACTGTGCAAAATTCCGAAAGTCTGAGGTTCGTTTCCCTCCGCGTCTTTAACTCTGCCAAAGCCGCGGATTAAGAGTCGGAGTCTAATTGATTTTGGATAAAGGAGTCGGAGTCGAAGGTTCTAGAATTTCTGGTGTGGGAGTCGGTCATTTTTCCTCAAATTCCTGAACTCTTTCAAAGTTCTGAAGTTAGAGTCTGAGTCGTACTGATTTTAGGATAAAAGAGTCGGAGTTCTAAACTTTCAGGAGTCGGTGTTTTTTTATCTGAGTCCTTTACCAAATCTGCGGAGTAAGAGTCAGAGTCGGACTGATTTTGGGATAAGTGAGTCGATGTCTGTCATTTTTCCTCCGAGTCGTTTACTCTACCGAAGCTGCGGAGTAAGGGGTCGGAGTCTCTCATTTTCCCTCCACCGAAGCTGAGAAATAATTGGAGTTGGACTGATTTCGGGGAAAAGGAAACGAAGTCAGAATCGAAGATTCTAGAGTCGGAGTCGGAAGGGGAGTAGTTGATTTTCCGCTCCGATTCCACAGCCCAGCAATTTTCACCTTAAAGGGAAAAAAAACGCATGAAACATTTCAATCTGAACAATTTTCATTGCGTTCTAACTATGCGTGCAAATCATTGCGAAATTGCAAAGGAAAAATTCAATACACAAAGGAATAATTTGAAAAAAGTTTTTGTTTAAAATATTCTAGCAATTTCAAAAAATAACCAAAGTATTATTTAGAAATGCCACAAAAATCATGCAACCATCCGATATTTCAAAATATTATCTTTAAGAAATGCGGATATTTCTAGAAAAACAGATTTAAAGAGAAAAAAATATAATTTCCATTTCGTTATTAAATGCATTCTTTGTTATAAATATAGCAACATTTCAAAATGCTGCCAGTATATTTTATTCACACTGAACTGTAATAAATATATTTTTCACAAAAAAATATAAACAATCGAGTTCTTGAAAATTAAGTTTTTGGACGAATGCTTTAGAAATAATTTTAGCCATTAGATCTTCAAAAATGTGTTTTAAGAAAAAGTGATGTTTAAAGAAAAGTCACTACTGCTAAAATTGCCGTATGAAAATACTTTACTTCATAAATAAAGAGAGTTTTAAATTAAGTCGCAGTAGATTTTGCAATTCCGTTTTGTTATTTTGCTGCTAAACTTGCGTTTTTGTTTTGTTTGTATTTTTGTAAGTATTCACTATTAGGGATTGTTTTGAGAGAAAAAAATTCACTTAATTTCAAAGCAAATAATATACTTATGAAATAATTTTACCATGCAAAAAGTTCTTTCTTATAAAATAAACCGTTTCAATCTAAATATATTTCGCTTAAAATGAAGTGCCTCTGTACAGTATTGATTTAAAATTTCCATAAAAGATACATTTTTCTCTTCAACGGAAATGCTTAATAGAGCGTAAATAACATGAAATAACTGTCCAATTTAACTGTAAGTCTAATAAGTCAAAATTTAAAATAGAAAAAAAAAGAAAGAGAGAAATGGAAAAAATTAGAGTATAGATACAGAGAAATAAAGATAATTTTGATTCATTTAAATTACAGTAAATCCTCATTAATTCGGACCCCGTTAAACCGGACTTCACTTAATCCGGACAGTCATTTAGATATACATACTGCATAAATAAAAGGCGAGAAAAAAATACTATAAAATTTCCCGTCAAAATAATAATTTTCAAAGAAATAAAACTGCAAATCAAAAATTCCCAAAAAAATAAAACGCAACCCTCTATAAATACCACCAAAATCCTTAAAAAAAAAAAAAAAAAGAAAAGAAAGAAAGAAAGAAAGAAGATAAATCGCTGAATAATAATCAAAAGGGGAAATTTTTACCTCAAAAATAAATAAATAAACAAATAAATAAAAAAACAGTCACAGCCGAGGAAGAAAATGTGGCTACCTTCTGAACGTTAATTTAAAATGAGATCGCGCAAACGATAGTTTTCCGATTTAAAATTTCTGTTCCATTAGGCTTAGCAGTGCTTTTTAATTTCCCCGGTGATTTTACTGCCTTTTTCTTAAATTCTAAGGAAATGAAGGAACTCTAAGGGTGTTTTTCGCGCGCTTTGTTGAATGGCGTTAAAGTCAAAGAAATCGGATAATTATTTCGGGTAGAAAGAACATTTAATGCCATTTTCGGGCCCTAAAATTAAAATTCGAACGATTCGGTACAATTTTGGGGTTCGAAAACCCCCTACGTTCCTTCTCGGGTGCCCAAGCACCTCCCTGCCAAATTTGGTCCAGATTCGACGAAAACTGGATTTATATAGGGAACATACACACATATTCTTTGTTTTATTTATATAGATTTTGTTTAATTCGTACTTTCATTAATCCGGACGACCTGGATCCTCCATTAGTCTGGATTTATGAGGTTATACTGCAATGTGAAAATGCTCTTTCATATAGGTATACAGATTTTTACTTTTTCTAAACAAATAAATCTGATAAAGATTGAAAATTAAACATACAAATGATTTACTGTCGAATACTTGGGGGGGGGGGGGGTGCCGCATATTCCAAAAGGTGGAAAACACCTGCTGTACGACATTACAGGCACCCGAACTGAAAATTTTGGGAGGGCGGAAGTTCTCAATTTGCCGAATGGAACTCCAAATTTTGCCAAATGATGTTAATTTTCCCGAATAGAACTCAAAATTTTGCCCAGTGATGATAATTTTATCGAATGAAATCAAATTTTGTCAAGTGGAACTCTAAACTCCGCAGAACGATGATAATTTTGCCGAATAGAATTGAATGAACAATGATAATTCTGTCGAATGGAACTCCAAACTTCGCCAAATGATGATTGTTTTGTAGAATGGAGCTCCAAATTTTGCCAAAAGATGATAAATTTGCCCAATAGAGCTCCAAATTTTGCCAAATGATGATAATTTTGCCAAATCCAAAATGATGATATTTTTGCCGAATGCCACCCAAATTTCACCGAATATTGATAATTTTGTCAAATGGAACTCCAAAATTTTCCAAATGATGATAATAGTGCCGAAAGGAACTCAAAATTTCGTCGAATAATGACAATTTTTCCGTATAAAACTCCAAATTTTGTCGAATCGTCAGACAAAATTTGCTGAATAAGGACATTTTTGGGAGGCAACATTGACCTCCTGATTACAAGCTGCATCTTCCAAATAATTCTGTACTGCCCAAAAGCGTAGTGGCAACAGTTGGAAATAACGCAATGGATATAAGGCAGTACGAAAGAGCTAAAGTTCCCTTTTTTACGCATATCATCTCGCCTTGCGTGCGTGGCTGAAACAGCCTCTCGAGTTTCGTTCAAATAGTGAATGTAAAGATGGCCCTTTGGAAGGTTAAGTGCAGATAAATGTTCCTCGCTAAGATGTGAAGTCTCGGCATCCCATAAGTGAACCAAGAAACTATCAGAGTCTTCTGCCAGACTAATTTCATCGCTGTGTCGGAAATAGAGGCCCCATGGACCAGACCTGGGAGCTAATGAACGCATCAAATGGTTGGAAATTATAAGTCTTGTAGCCCGTGAAAATAGTAGCAGGAATTGGAGTTCGGAGCTACCGGCAGCGGGCAAATCCTCAAATCATTCAGCCTACGCTAGATCTTTGAAGCAAGGTCGAATTGGTGCCTTTTGTACAGCGTGTGAGATTTTTAGTGTTTGATGCCTCGTCGTAGAATTCAACCCCTGTGAAGTAATGTTTTAATGTATTACATAAGAACCTTTTAATTTGTGCAAATTGTGGTATTATGTTGTCATAGGCTGATGTTATTTTAATGTGTGTGAAATGCAAATTTCATATTAGTTAATTTTAAGCAGAGAGTTATTTGGGCTTGGTGCTTTTGTAAATATATATAGGCGGAAACTCTGGCCGTGTGATAACTAATGTATTTTAACTTTTATTGGGGGTTATTTTTAGAGTTAGTATTTGATCAAGGAGTAGTTTTAATTTCTTTTAAAAGCACTATTCTTGCAATTGTATTTGTGTTATAATGCTGCATCTTAACCATGCCACCTAGTAAGAATAAAGCTGTTTCTTTCTTTAAAGAATTGTAATTAATGTGATCTTGGGTATGTGTTTTGGTGTTTCGCGTACTGTACGTTTCGACAGTACAATATATTTGCCAAATGATGATAATTTTGCCAAATCCAAAATGATATTTTTGCCGAATGCCACCCAAATTTCACCGAATATTGATAATTTTTTCAAATGGAACTCCAAAATTTTCCAAATGATGATAATAGTGCCGAAAGGAACTCAAAATTTCGTCGAATAATGACAATTTTTCCGTATAAAACTCCAAATTTTGTCGAATCGTCAGACAAAATTTGCTGAATAAGGACATTTTTGGGAGGCAACATTGACCTCCTGATTACAAGCTGCATCTTCCAAATAATTCGAAGGAAATGACAAATCCAAAAATCTACATGATTCAGGCCCAAGTAATGATTCTACTCTGCTTAAGAATCCGCTGTCATAACCTCCGCAGTCCATGTGCGGTGTCGAAAATACTTTCAACAGACGATCTCGGAGCGTGGAGGCAGTGGCTGCGCTTTCGTTACCAATCAGCGTGACTATCTGCCATCATAATTTCCGAACGTCTTCGTGACTTCGTGCTGTTTGATGGGGTAATGGGGAAATAAATGACAGCATGGTTTTCTTTTTCTTTGTGTTTTTCTTTTCTGTACATGTGTGTTCGCTGGCTTCGTTGTTGAAAAATGAATAGAAAATATTTTTTTTCCCATGCGGAATTTGACCGCACTCTCGATACCTACTTTCAGTTTTTGATTACTGGTATTTTTTAAATCAGAGTGTTGGAATTTTCAAAATTGAATTTAAAGATGAAAGCTTGCTGTAAATGGAATATTCTTCGGGGGACACTTTTTTGAGATTTTATTCTGTACGTGTGAGCTCGCTTGCTTCGTTGTTAAACAAGCAGTTGCTCATGTGGAATTTTAGCCAAACTCTCATCACCTACTTCCCATATTTCATAATCGCCAATTTTTAGTCAGAATTTTCGAAATTTTAAACTTTAATTCAAAGGTGAATACCTGCTGTAACAAGAATATTTTTTCTACACTCTTTCCTTTGCATATGGCCTTTCTTGCTTCCTTATGGGAAGAAAAAAAATACAGTGTAAAATTTCACCGTACTCTTAACGCCTACTTTTAATTTTTCAGCACAAGTTTTTTTCACCAGAATGTTGTAATTTTCAAAATTAACTTTAATGGTGAATGTTTGCTTGAGAGAGAGAGAGAGAGATACTCCAACTTTCATAATTAGCAGCCCATTTCATTTTCTCAAAATGCTTCCAATTTCTAATCTTCCATGACATGTTTGAGTGAAGGGGAATGTAAGCATGAAATTTTTCTTAAGTCAATTTTTCTCTTCCTTCTTCTGATGACATTTGAGTTTCGAAGCTTGAAATCTGAAAAGTTATTTTCCGCAAATTCTTCAACCTTCGTACTCAAAAGAAAAAAAAATTAAAAAGATTCTTTTATTTTATTTGTGTTTTTGAGCTGCGTTTCCCCAGCCGATGAAAATAGATGTTCTTTCTTAAAAGTAAATACAGACTGAAGACAATGACAAACAGAGTGAGAGAGGAGGAGATTTATCATTAAGGAAGATTTATGTCTGTTTTAAGTTGGTTGATGACATCCATTTTTTGTCAGAGATTATTTTGCTCAGACCTTAACAGAATTGTTCACACAAGCCATTTATTTATTTATTTGTTTTTGGTTTCTTTTCTTTTTTTTTCCGCTGTTGTATCGACGCTGGTGTTGCTGTTGATTCTAGATTAAACTATTGGTGTACTGAATTGAACATTGTTGAAGACTTCATATTCCAAAGAAAGATTTTCTGAGCCGTGAATAGTTTTTAGCTTGTTAAAATATGTATGAAAAATGCTACGTACAACATTTTTCCATAATATTCTAAGCATATGTTTTCAACAGATTGAAAAGTATGCCAATGGAGAAACTTTTGAGTTGACGCAAAAGTTAACATTATCACAAGGAGAGAATATTTTACTCAATGGGGTATTTTCCAAAAATTTAAAAGTATTTTTTTCTGAAAGAGTATGTTTAAAAACGTAGGATCTGACTATTTCTTAAATAATGTGGTTAAGTTTAATATTAAAAAAAAATACTTAAATCGGTGCGCTTTCATTGTTTATATTTCTACAGATGACATCACAAATGATGAAATGCCATTCAGTGTTGCCATTCACAGAGCAAAATATTTAATTCGCATCTTTACTCACGTGTATTGGCAACGATATGGTTGATATCAAGCGTAGAGCGCAATGTTTAATTCGCTTCTTGATTATCATAACGTGGAAACGCTGTAGAAAGATTCGCCAAAATGCATCATTTGTGACGTCATCAAGACCACGCCTTGTTTGAAAAATCGGACATTTAAAAAAATTAATTGAAAAATAACTATTGGAAAAATGAAAATATTTTCTGGGTCCATGTCATTATTTTTGCTTATTCTATCAATTTCAGTGACTAAAAGTACTACATTTGACTGAAGGAAATAAACCCATTAGTTATTTCAAATACGGTACTGTATAGCAGTATTGTATTAACTGTACAGCAATACTGTAAAACTTTATAGCAGTACTTTATGAACTGTATAGTAGTACATCAGCTAAAAATATCTTTAAAAAATCAATTTCTTTCTACAATTAGTAATATTCAGGGTACTTACTAATTTGTGACAACATATTTTATTAAAATCTTTAACGAAAAGAAATACTCTCCGTTCTTCTCGACAATCGGAAATCTGCAATGTTTTTACTTGAAATCTACAAAATGTGTGTGTGTGTGTTTCAATTACTCAAGAGCTAAAATAAATTAACTGAATGTTAAAGCGGTTCAAAACTCGTTTTTGTATTATTTAGTTTTCATTACAATTCGCCTACAAAAATTTTATTTTTATTAAATTCGGCTCTTGAAAATATTGTTCTATTCTAGATAATGATAATAATTATTTTTTATCGCAAACAGTCTTGAAGGTTAAGAAAATGAACTAAATTTTTGTCTCCGACGATTGATAGCATATTGATTTTTCTTTTTTCTTTGGCAAATATCACGCAAAGAGAAGAGTGTTTAGTAAAAAATCGATTGCATTTCTTAATAGATTCTATAATTATTTTTCAGTGTCATGTATAAGTTGAGATTGTTTTCAGTTTTTGAATTTATTTTGCATATTACTCCAAAATATGCAAGTTAATTTTTCATGAAGGAAATTTTCTTCAATCATAATCTTAAAATAAATATTCAGAAGCACGACTCTCATTTACTGCAAGAATTGTTAAACAAAGGATTTGAAGAAAAAGCAAAATCATTGTTTTCAAATGTAATTACCGTCGTGATTACGCGATAAAAAAATGTCCTTCACTAAGAAAATATTTGTCATTATTTTCCTTTGATTTCGACCTTTCTAGTCCTCATTTCTTCGTGAAGTCCGCTTTCAACAAAATTGGCGTCTTAATCAATTGCCGTTTAGAATCTTTCAGAACAGACATATTATAATTGAAATCTTACAGATAATAGATTTCTTTGATCATTGATATTAAACACACGAAGTCGGTCTTTTCAAATAAGTTGTTTTTCGTTAAATAAATATAATAGTGCTAATTTCTTTAGTAGGAGAACATGGGGCAAAGTGAAATAGCGGGGCAAAGTGAAATGGTGAAATATTTGCTCTGCTTTTAGCTCCACCTATCGGGTATTATTTTAACTATGTAGTACCATATGTAGTCTATTCCAGTCAGGAAAAAAATGCCGCTGAAGATTAAAGCATTTGGTAATACAGGCAATTTTAAAAAATTGATACTCATTGTGTAATATTATAATTTTGAGTCAAAAACTAGTTTTGTTACTATAAAATGATAAAGTTCTCGTTATTATCACTTGAAATATTAATTGAAGCCTCCTAATATTCAATGCAGCAAAAATTTAGTTAATATTGAGTTTATTTGTAATTTAAATAAATTGTGTAATTTAAATAAAAAGTCAAGTACATATGGGACAAAGCAGTTTATTTACTCACTCAATCATTTAATCTAAATCACTTACGTTTTCAATTATTAATTAATTCACTTGCATTTCTTCATTTAGTAATTTTCTATTCATTCGTTCACTTATTTTCTTATTCATTCATTCTTTTACTCGCTCATTTATTTTTCTTCACATACCTATCAATTGATTTATTTATTTAATTATTCGTTTTTTGTTTCATTATATTTTCCTTTATTCATCCAACCTTTTATAAACTGATTCTTTTGATTAAAAATATGTTTTATAATCAAATAAAAAACATTTCATTGGGAAAATATTTTATTTTTCACTTTACCCCATGAAAAAAAAGTGAAAAATTTCCACTTTTTTTTTGAAAACTCAAATTTATTGGCAAAAATAAAAAATACTGTTTCAACGCAAGTTATATTATAAAATAAAATGTTCTTTCTTTATGTACTGTAATTTTCAAAACAAATTTCCGATTTGTTCATTTTGGAAAAAACTTAGTCATCTCAACCATTTCACTTTGCCCCACATTCCCCTATATAAAATTGTAAGTAGTATGTTATTGCTTTCAATGAAATTCATTTACAATACAATTTTAAAGACGCATTAAATGTATTGGTGTTTAACTAGTTGAGGAAGGTGACAATAAAATGTTCATATGAAAATGTTTAATTATAGGAGCATGGTCACGACCCACAGGCTGTAGCTGATGTTTCAGCCTTCAAAACTGTTTGAATATCGTAACTTGTAATTTAAAATTATTTCTACTAATCGTAAATCTAAGTGATTTTTTTAAAACCATTTTGCACACATAATTTATTTTTTCATTTTATTTTATTTATTTATTTATTTTTAAATTTATTTTATTTATTTTATTTTTATTTTTTGCAGCATGAAAAATACAAATATTTTCGGAATCTCAGCAGTTGTTTTGAATTTTTAGTAACATTTTCCTCTCTATCATTCTTAGATTTTGAAATCAAATGTTTTAACTGCTGACCGAGTCAGGTAATTCTGAACTAAAAATACAAGAAAAATTCAGTGCTCAAAAATTTTTTAAGTTCAAATTTCTCTACAAAAAGGAATCTTCGAACCAATTCCGCTTGTTTCCATCTTGATTGAAGGAAAATATAATTTTCATTTAAGCAGCATTTTCAGAACTTTTCTCCTATGAATGTCCAAGGCCTGCAGAACCCCAACCTAAATAGACGAAATTTTTAAAAACTTTTAATAAGAGTGATTAGAAATACTACAACATAATTGAAGTTAATAAAAATAGAACTTCTAAAAATATGACCATATATTTGTTTAGTGGAGCGATAAATATAAGTTTTAGTTTGAGACTTGTGCTTTAATTTTAGTGCAAAAGTTAAGGATCGGGGTCTGATTTTGGATAAGCAAACTTGGATTGCATCTTTAGCAAAAAAGAGTCCCTAAATCTTTGCCCTGATTTTCAAACATTTGCACTATTCCATTATTGGAAATGGCAATATATGTCTTTATTATGCTAGTGGTATCCGCACGGCTTTGCCCGTAGTTGAAAATTAAAAGGTCATTTGGTTCACCTGTACATTTACAAATAATGGATGACGAATTTCTCACCAATTTGCTATGTTCATTCGCTCTCCCATTCCACGTCATGATAATTTCGTAATTTACTCGTCCATCTTATGATAATTTTGCTCCAGAAAATGTTCTTAAATTTGAAATAGAAAAAGAACAAAATCGAATTTTCGAAAAATCGCTTCGAGGTGCACACACCCCCATGATACAAACTAACTTTGTGCAAAATTTCATGAAAATCGGATGCGCGTCACAGAGATCCAGACATCCAGACAGACAGACAGAGAACCAGACAGACTTTCAGCTTTATTATTAGTCAAGATAAAGATTGTTGGATTCATCTTCTACAGCAGAAATGCAAAATTTACCAACGTAGTCTTAAAAGTAGCTCATGAGATTTCCGAATTGCCGCTCATTCTGGTTAGCCCTTGTTACTTTAATTACTTCAAAAAAATATTTGTTTTATTTATATTTGTTTATTACTGTTTTGACTAAGTTCTAGGATCCCTGAGAACCTTAGTTCTGGAACTCTAATATGAAATAAAAGCCTAATAAAAAATAAAGACTATAAACCTTTGTACTGAAAATATAAATAATAAAAACAACGTTATAAACAATTACACCGAAATGTAAATGTAACAACAATATTGAAAATATAAATGATAATAGAAATGGAAGAACGAAGTTTATAAATCGTTGCAAAAGAAGATTTCAAAACCTGATATTTCTCTAAGCTGTCACAAAAAGAAAAAAAAAACTCTGAATCAAAAGACGAAAATGATGCTGATGTGGCTTGAAAAAAGTATTTTGAAAACAAAAGAGCTTAAATCGGATTATTTTCTTAAACGTTATTAGAGGGGAAAGGAAGCTAGCTGTAAGATACGATTACGCAATATACGAGACTCGTATATTGCGTAACAAATCGACACACATATTCTTCAGTCAAACAGCCTACTTTCAAATTTTGTAGCTCTTTTTTAAACCTATTTATTTAGGTTTTTTGTAATATTATTTAGAATTATTTTTATGAGAAATTTACACTTTCTCACGTATATAATTTTTACCGTTTTACTTTTCGTCGAGTTTTCTTTAAAATTTTTACTGGGAAATATATTAAGTAATTATCAAAGCAAAAGGACAGTTTTAAATACGGCTAAAAACAATTTTGAAAACTTCAGCAGCAATTAAGCATTTTACAGTTTTTATCGTTGTAGTCATAACCGTAGCTGCCATACATTTAATTACAAAACATTAGTGGAATTTTCGTGTTCGTCGTAGATGATTGTATGGGTAATTAAGCGTTCAACAACTGCAACGGATAGACATAGTTAACCGAAAGGCCATGAATGTGACGATAAAAAGATGAAGTAAATTAAACCCATTTCCTTTTCACATTCCTTCTTCTAATTTTTCATGCAAATACTAGTTTGGCGGGAAAAAATTAAACAGAACTTATTTTCTTTTAGGGTGAAATGGATTTTTGTTTGACAGAACTTTTACTCTTTAAAAATGATTCGTACCTGTTTAAATGAAAGAATTTAATTGATTTGGTAAAACGAAGTTGATAGAAAAATAATTAATGAGGGTTAAAAGCTCGAAAAACTTTGAAGCATTTTTTTTTTTCATACAGTGTCAGTTAGGTGTTTAGTTTTTTCATAAAATGTTTTGATAATTTGAACCTTTTTGTTTGCGTCCTTACAATTGTTACTTACTACTAGCGACTATAAATTGGAAGTTTATTCCAGTTTAATGACTTCGGCAATTTATAAATAAAATTTCATATTTTCAAAACTAAATTTTTTTAAATCTGTTTTTGAAAATCAGCACCTGGAAAGACAAGATACGAAAAGTATGAGATTAAATCTAACAAAAAATTTAAAAGAAGGAAAAGGTTTTATTTATTTTGCCTTTAATTGAATTGTTGCGTTTCAAACTTCAACGCATGATCTCGTTTCGTGGTAGTGAAAGTAGCAGTTAATAGGATAATAAAATTGACTGTATGTGAACTGAATTAGGAACGTGGTACGAAGTCAATAGAAATCATCGCATTAGTAGTAATTTTCAAAAAAAAAAAAAAAAAAAAAGAAGAAAGAAAAAAGAAAGAAAGAAAGAAAAGAAGGAAAAAATGGAGTTTGATTTCCGTTTATATTTTTGATTCAGAATATATTGCAGTAGTTTAGGGTAACTTTAAGAGACAGTTTTTATACTTTAAACTACCCTACTTATTAGCAATAAGTTACGCTCCTAAGCCAGGGCTAAGGCAGAACCACATGCAATATACCAGGCAGCCCGCTTATCACACCCAGAGACTGCAGTTTCGTTGTTCTTATCAGAACTCATCAGTCTGGAATAGTGAATAACTGAGTTGGAGGCTGATGTCATCTCATTGAAGCTGAGAGAGCCAACAAACTAGTAGATATAGGAATTTTTTCTCACCAGCGAGTGACCGCAGCATGGTACGGTTCGACTTGAAAATTGAAGGCAAAATTTGGGTATTAGTAGTAAGTTACCATCCCTAATCCAGGGCTAATGCTTTTGCATTGTTATTTCTTTAGTTCTTTTTTGGTGTAAAACGAAAGGAAACACAAGTCCCTACCGATCCGAAATTAAGAAGTAATAATTGTAAAATTCATCTTCAGAAAAGCCCTGACAGGGCTTTACCCATGCTGAGATAAAATCATTCCACTCTATGGCAACTGCAGAACAAACTGAGATGTTTTTTGAAAATTTAAATGTGTTGATAGATCTTAATTTTGAAAAAAAAATGTTGAACTATTAGTATACTGCTTCAAAGTTGCCCTGACACTGAGGGTAATTTTGAGCTAATCAGAAATGGGATGCAAAGTAATTTAAATAAAAGTAATGCAACTTTAATGCAGTAAAATAAAACTATAGATGTTTAAAAATTATCCCTTTGTATTTCACAATATTACAAGTTTTTGGCATTTATTAAATTGTATAGAACATTACAATGCTGGAAGAGCAATTTCAACAGCTTCAAAAATTGCTTCCAAAGGGTAACTTCATAATTATTGAAATAAAAATTGAATGTTGCGATGAGCTTCGTACAATGTAGCCATTTTTTTTTTGTTAAAAAAACAGTCGAAAACGTATTTCATAACCTTATAAGGAGAGTGCAGCACAGGGCTTTCTAGTGTTTTTTTTTCCTTTGTTTTTAAAGTCAAATGTAATGAAAAATTTGATCAGGCGCAACGTTATCCGGCGTGGCTTAGAGTAAATAAATGTATTGATTGTAATGTGCACTTAAATTTTAGACTGGTTCTCTGTACTTAATCTGCGTAAATGCGCTTCGGATACATTCTTTAGAATTTGGTCGAGTTATTTAAAATACCCTTAGAGTGATCTTAATAAATAGTTATCAGATATTATAGTGATTACAGTCGCTAGCTCTTCAGATTTGTAATCTTCCTTTTAGTTCGCGAATAAGCATTTATCCATTGTGTAGAACAAGGGTTCTCACGCTTTTCGGATTGCGGCACCCTTTGAAGAATTAGAATCTTCTCGCAGTACCCTAGACCATTTCTTTTAAGTAGACATTGAAAACGTGTACATTTCGTGGCAATCTTGCTTCTCTCTCTGCGGCACCCCAGGATGCCTTGGCATCCACCTTTGGGAACCTCCGGTATTGAAGATATTTTTTCTTTTCCTTTCTTATAATTGGTTGGCACTACTCTATAATTGGTTTTTGGTCATATGAGACATCTAAAAAATTGAAAATGGCAAGCAATTTTACTGTATCAACTGTACAGGATGTTCCGTTTTAACCTGCAAAACCTCTATTTTCGCAACCGTTATTCTTAGAAGCATACTTCTAATTGCAAAAATGTTCAAAATCAGATGCAGAGTTAAGATATTGAAAATTTGAAATAAAAATAAAAATGAGTAAAAGAAAATACAAAATTTTAATTTTTATACGGTCCGCAGGTCCCTTAACTTATATTTAGGGAAATAATTTCCATTGAAAAACAATTCCAATGCAAAAAGTTTGAATTTATTACGACCAATATTCCCCGAGATATGGTCTTGTTAGCATTCTTACCCCGAAATATGAGACGCAGCGTTTTGTGACTTACACCACTTTACACTCGCCGTCAATAACGCCTTTTGAGGGAAAATATCACAGTTAACAAGTGTTTAAAATTATATATCTGCAGAGTGTGGTTTTTTAATCGAGGTTTTGCAGTGTGTTTTTGCGTATCATGGCGTAACATTTGCATGGATTTTTGAATACCAATGAGAAATATAAATACCTTATTGTTGTTGTTTTTTACTTTGCCAACCTGTCATTCTTCTGAAAGGGCGATAAATTCCAAACTTATCTTCTGTATGGTCCATTAAAACTTTAAACTGGAATATCTCCTTGAGTTTTGGTCGCACAAATGTCTAGTTTTTTTTTTTGTATCAGTTTCGGTTTTCAATGGACATTATTTCTCTAAATATAAGTTAGGGGACCTAGGGCTCGTATAAAAAGTTAAATTTTGTATTTTTTGACTCATTTTTTATTTTCGCTTCAAACTTTCAATATCTTAACTCTGCATCTGATTTTGAACATTTTTGCAATAGGAAGTATGCATCTAAGACTAACGGTTGCGGTCTTGTAGATTAAAACGGAACACCCTGTATATTTTCTGATTAGAATTTCCCATTAAAAGCATCAAAAGGCTGCCTTTCTTTTAGATTTTATGCCACTATATTTTTAGGGCATTTTAGAAAGAACATAAGTGTTAATAAAGATTCTTATGGACTTCACTTTATTTCATGTGTTTCCAGGACTTGATCTTAACTCGCATGCTTACATTACATAACGTTCAGACACGATCAATTCACCTGAAACATGTAGTGTTTCTGTAGGTGCTCCAATCTAGACCTTATTAACCTCAAACTGAGGGAAAAAAATAGAATATTTTCATCTGTTTCGAACGTTTCCCTCCGAATTACTCCTCTTAAGCATTCTGCATGCTTCATAAAATTACGCAAATAAGCCAGATACATATTCCAACCTAATTTCCATTTACTGCATAGCGAAAATTCCGAGCCATAATTGCCGCGCAAGCTCAATCGAGTCACGTAGCCAACCTCCCTCTGGGCTGTTCCACATTCAAGGGAAGCGTCTTTGATTGATATCGATCGATGTGTCAAAGATGGAACTACCGAATCAATCTTCCTTGAAAAAAATAATCTTTGTGTTGGAACGAACCACTTGGTAGCATTATGTGCAAATGTGGCACCTCCTGTTGATGTTCTATTTGTGGATTTCTGTCCTGTATCAATTACCGTAATAGGCGGTTAAATTGACTTGTTTGTAACTTAGTAGCAACTGGTTGATTTGCTTGTATTTAGCAGGTTATAGCTAACTTGAACTATGCGTTTATCAGAAAAAAAGGCAGCAATATAATTTACATTAAGGAACTATAATTTTTTGAATAGAACGTAAATATTTGGGAATAAAGAACATCAATGCAGCAAAAATGGTGTTGGTTCTTCGGCAGAATTACACCTATCGTCGGCATATCTAATACAAATGACTTAGATCAACTTTTAAGTGATGACATAACACTGAAACCATAAACTTAAATTAAAAACTACTCTCTAGTTTTGCTGTTGACTTGCTAACTGAATAAGATTTGCATTATCATTTAAACTTATTCTTTCAATGATATTATTTACCGTACGTATTGTGTTCTTAGGGTGCTAACATACTACGAACGCCATTCTACTAAACTAAAAGACTTTCCCCCATTTTCTACTGGCGAGAAAACTGGATGGTTTTTTTCTGTAGCCTATAAAAGTTCCCTTTCCCACGATTAATTTATATTCACCTTAATGTTCGTAGTATGTTAAAGTAGATCGTAGTGCACAAATGTTCCAAAAATACCAAAGTACTAGCTACAGTACTATCCACATGCTTATATGAAACTTATTACGAGCGCCATTCTGATAAAATGGAATACTAATCGTCAATTCGCAGATGAAATGAAACTGTCGGTCATTTTATTTCATCATTGAAAATTTCTTAACCCACGATTATTAATCGATGTTTAATTTTATATTCTTAGTACGTAGTTCGTAGTACATAGTTCGTAGTACAATTGTCACAGTATACAAATGTTCGTAGTATACAAAAGTTAGTATTTCGTAGAATGGTATAGAACACCGTTGTACTAAACTAGAAATACTATTTCGTCCTTTCTCTGAAGGCATATAAACTTCGTGCCATTTAGTCTATCGTTAAAAGTAACCTTTCCCTTGTTGTTGTTATTGTCTTATGCCAGCTAGTCTAGCAATTTGGGGTGAGCTGCTTCACTTTTCCAACTGCACTGTAATTTGGTATGAAGTCCAACTTCCACAGTACTCACGTGCCATAAGGACCTGTTTATAAACTAGACAACCATTTACAGCATAACAACATATTCACACAAAGGAAAGACAAGAACTGGAGAGAGAAAGTACACCCATGCCCAAACTCGGGACCATCGTAGTCAGACTCCTCTGAGCACTTGAGAAGGCGGGCGGTAACTTAAAAATGTTGATATGACATAAGAAAGCTCTTCACTTTCGTTTTTTCGCCAGCTCGCTCATTGCCCATTTGCTTGGAAAATATCTTTCCTAACCATATGCCGTAAAAAATTCTCACAGATTGAAAGCTTAACATGTAGCTAATTTTTTAAGATGCTCCCCCCCCCCCCCCCTTCCCCGCCTCCTTACCTTCTGATAGGCCTTTTATTTGTCTCAAAATAATCATGAATAAAACACGGTGCACCTCTAAAATTTTAGACGCTCCTCCCATGCAAGCAATGGCTATGTCATTTGCACAACAGAAGTAATAAAATGTTTTCGTCCAAACGAGAATGATAAAATAATTCGCTGGTTAGGGAGATAAAGGGCACAATGTCACAAAAACAGAAAGTTTCCAGGAGTTTCAAATCCTTGTGCCTCAAAACCAGCATGTGAAGTGTGCCAGTAAGTGCTAATTTCCATTGTCTGTGTGTAAATTCACCACTTGTGGTGCAGTACTTTAGTGGTCAACTTAATGCAGGTGGTCAACTTACACAGGCTTATATTATACAAGTGGTACCCGCACGGCTTTGCCCGTAATAGAAAAACTAAAAGGTCTTTTGGTTCGCCTGTATATTTACACATAATAGATGGTGAATTTTATCGCCAATTGGCTTGTACCCATGTTACGGTTCCACGTTATGATAATTTCGTATCTCGCCAATTGGCTTGTGCCCATGTTACGGTTCCTCGTTATGATAATTTCGTAATTTACTCGTCCATCTTATGGTAATTTTGTTCTTAAAATTGGAATAGAAAAAGAACCACACCGAATTTTTGAAAGATCGCTTGGAGGTGCACACCCTTAGGCTACAAACGAACTTTGTGCCAACTTTCATGACAGTCGGCCAAACGGTCTAGGCGCTATGCGCGTCACAGAAATCCTGACAGACAGAGATCCGGACAGAGAGAGATCCTGACAGACAGAGAGAGATCCGGACAGGACAGAAAGAGGTCCGGACAGAGAGACTTTCAGCTTTATTATTAGTAAAGATGATTAGGACTAATTTCGTTCCTGTCAAAAGCGATCAACCTAGACAAGAGTTCAATTTTACAGGTTTTACTATATTAGGAGTTGGACTTAGTTCTGTATACCTATGAAGAGAGGTACAGTAGAATCTCTTAAATCCAGACCGATTATTGGAAATATGCTTTTTAGTACAAAAAAAAGTCGGTAAAGTCCATCCCACATTGCATAAATGACATGTATTTTGCACTTTTTGAGGACTCCATGTTTCATCAAAATTGACGTCGTTTGTGATTCGACGATCCGCCACATTAGTCCGGATTTTTAATAATTTACTGCATTAGATCCCAATTTTTAAAAGTTGGACATAGTACTCTTAACCCCCAGGTGAAGAATTAATTTAATAATGCGTAAAAAACTAAACTAAACTGAGTTTTAATGGCTACTAAGCACGTAGTAGCTTGATTACTCCAATTTCCTTAAGATGTTTTGAAAATACGAATCAATTTCAAGGTATACGAACTGATATTTACTAGCCATTAAAAGAAACCAGTCATTTATTTAAAAATCTCTTGATGTATGTGTGATAATTAATTGGCAGCTCATGCCTATTGTGCTTTTAATTTTAGCCCATTTCATTGACTTTGCTCTTCACGGTCTTCTGATTTATACTGTTTAACGTTTGTTGCTAATGAAAAGGCATTTGTCAAAAATTAGTTTCACCTTCAGATGATTTTACCATCGTACGTCTTTTAATGATCTTCTTATTTTTTAGTTCTGAATTGAGAGACATAGGAAAATTGGTGTAATTTACAAGAGTAATTCTGTGTGTTTCAGGTTCATGAAAGAGACTTGTTACAAATACAGCAAATATTAAATAGCTTAGTTACTTTGCAGTCATTCAGATATTTAGAGCAGTTGATGCACTTCACACGAGCAATTTTTGAGATATTTATACCCAAACACAGAGAGCTAGCTGTCCAAAATGTATAAAAGTATCCAAAAGTTACTTTTCTCATGATTAGTTGAAATTCACCTTAATGTTCGCACCACTCTAAAGGTCGTCATCATTCATTGCTCGTATTTATTGTTGTATACTTCAAACCAAAAAATATCAAATATCTTAGTTGTTTAGTAGTTATTGATATATATATATATATATATATATATATATATATATACAGGTAGTTATCAAAATAATGAAAACATCTGTGAAGAAAAATGACATTTTTGAATGTGCTTCGTAAGTAATAAGGAATAAAACTAGTTGTCTGTTATTTTTCTAAATAGCAATGTACATATTCTGGTAGTATATGGTGGCTTAATTGAAGTTCTGGAGTTTTGGATTTTTTTCAAGTGTGGGAAATGTCGGACCTCTCAAATTTTAAAAGATGCCAAATTGTTGAATTTCGACTAGCTGGAGCAAGTGTAACAGAAACATCTCACCTTTTTGGTTTTTTTTAGAGGTACAGTATCTAAAGGCATGACAGCATACACAGAGCGCGGTAAGACAAGCTCGGCAAAGCAAAATAGTGGGCGGAAAGAAAAGCTCAGTGAAAGAGACCTACGGATATTGAAGCGGATTGTAAGGTGCAAAAAGTGAATAACAGCAGCAAAAGTGACCACAAAACTCAATCACCATCTGGATTCACCAGTGTGAGTGATAACAGTCAGAAGGCACCTTTATTAACAGAACATTTACGGCAGAGTAGCGATTTCCAAAATAGTTGTCACAGAGTGTTTCCATTATTTTGATTACTACCTGTATATATATATATATATATGAAGCAGTAGAGCAGTAGGCGTACTTTACAAGAGTATTTTCCGAGGCTTTTACTTCTGAAACAAGAACGCATCCAATATGAAGAAAATATCTCCCCAAAGTTCATTTTCTCACGATGAATCAATGTGTACCTCCTAAATGTTAGTAGAATGCAAACTGTTTTTTATGTTCATTTCTTGTATTTATTGCTGTATATTCTTAATTTAGTAACTTTTACTTAATTAATTATTTGCATATTTGGACTAGTTGTGTATCTCGCAACAGCAATTTTTCAGGATTTTTCGTCTAAGAATAAAGAACTATTCTACACGGGGAAAGTATGCCAATGTAACTTTTTCCAAGATTGATTATTATTCACTGATGTTCTTGCTATGAAAATGGTCGCTATTATTCATTACTCGCTAGCATTGTTGTATATTAAAAATACAGTATCTATTATATTTGTTATATAGATAATTGAAGTTGCTGTACTTCATACATCTTTTGAAGCTTTTAAGTTAAAACATAGAAATATCCAATACAGAGAAGTGACCCATGATTAAACAATTTTCACCTTAATGGTCGTAGTAGGCAAATAGTCGCTATTATTCGTTGATTGTATCTATTGTTACAATTTCCAAATACAACAACTATTAAATGTCTGAGTTACTAAATATCTTATTAAATATTTGGTTTAGTTGGCGCATGTACTTCATAAGAGCAATTTGTGACGATTTTATGTCTAAAAATAGATAACTAGCCAATTTAAAAATAAAGCAAGTTCAATTTATTTTTTCCATAATTAATTAATGTTCATATCAGTGTTCATAGTATGCAAACGTTCAAAGTATACACATAGTCGTAGAAAACAAAACAAAAAAAAAAAAATGTAGCTAGTAGTATTTACTTTATTTTCGTAGTTTACAAATGTACTACGAACACTATTCAGCTAATATAGAACAATACTTGTCATTTCACAGATGACATGGGATTTATTAAATCAACAAAATTACCTACTCCAAACGTAAGGACTTTTAAAACGGGGTTAGCATAAAAGAATAACCCGGTTTTAAAAAGTTATATTTCATAAGCTATTAATTACTCTTAACACTATAAATGATACACAAAAATACAGATGAACTGTCCAAGCTTTTTTTTCAACGTACATAACTACTTCAACGTGCACGTTCGCCCTAGCGCAGCCAGAAATTCCTTCCGGAAGGGGTGTTTTGGTCACAACAGTGCTTACACGTGTATTAACTACCGTATTAGGACTAAAAACATTATTAAAACCAAGATCTCTGAGAAGTTTTTAACCCCCCCCCCTCCCCCGCTGGATCGGCCGTGCAGGCGTTGATGATTTACCCTTTATGCGTTAATCAGCCAGATCCCCACAATTTAACCCCATGTGATTTTTTTATGAGGTTTCGTCAAAGACAGTGTTTATACACCACCATTGCCAACAACATTGCAAGAACTCAAATATCGTATAGGTGTAGCATTACGAAAAATTGATAGTGAAATACTTCAAAATGTATGTTTTAGGTTTGTGTCGCGTTATAAACGCACACTTCGAACATTTGTGAGTGAAAAAAAAACTTTTACAGTTTATCGTTATTTTTATGTATTGTTTATAGTTCTAAGTGTAATAGTTTATCAAATATAAATTTTTGAAACCGGTATATTCTTTTACGCTAACTCTGTATATTAGTATTGTACTGTAGTTATTTAGATCTTTGGTATAGTTGTTGTATATCACAAGAACAGATGTTTTCAGAATTTTAAACAATATCAACAATTAAAGTAAACTCATAGTCATTACGTAAAATCATGTATAATCGCATACCATTACTAAATTTAGGAATTTATATTCGGAAAATCGATGCAAAAGGGGAAAATAAATGAATCATAACTCGTAAATGAAAACATCACTGTCTAAAATTTCAGGAATTTAAAAACACATTCGTTCTGCTGCTATGCTGGAATACGCTACGCTTTCAAAATTCGAAAATAAAACGACCATTTTAACGATCTGTTACCGGAGTATAATTCAACTACCATGATAGGAGAATTTTTTTTTCGCCTGGCTTTAAAAATTCCAACTCTTTGTACATTTTTTCTTGGCCTATATTTACTATACAGCTGGTGCAAAAAAGTCTTTGAAATATTCTATATAAAGAAAAAAAATTCTCTTAATATATTTTTTTCAAATGTATTTGGCATTATTCTTCGGAATTGGAGTGTCAGAAAAGAACAAAATGGCTGAAAATCGAATTGTCCTTCAAATCTTTTGTAAAAATGTTTGCGTCACGGTTTGTAGAAATTCTATTGTAAGTGAATGTCTCTGAACTTGTTGTTCCTTTTCTTCGTTGTATTTTTTTCCTTCATAAAAAAACATTCTTCAAAATCTTATAGAAATGTTTACACATGACTTGAAGATATTTAAAACCACCTCAGGTATAAATCTGAGTAATAACCTGCAACACGCAAAAGTTAACTTTTTTTTTTTTTTTTACTGTTCAGTTCAAAACTTTAAGAAAAGTTCGATGTGTTTATAGCAAAAGAAAGACATGCTTATTGTCAAGTAAAAAAAAATGTAAACTTTTTCTGCTGCAAAAATAAAACTGCTTGCGAAATTCCTGCATTGAGTTTAAAAAATATTATTTTTCATCTGCATTGTTCTGTTTTGAATAAACTTCAACTATTTTCGATGAACACAATTTAGCCGAAAGTTGTTTATATTATGCAAAACAAATGGCAGAAAACTGATTGATTTTTATTTCATTCATATTATTCGCTGACTTTTAGAAAATAATAATAAGTCAGATCGAAGAATATTTTTCTACATAGCGAAAGGTGAAAAAGTTAATAAAGCCTGTTTTGAAAGAGTCCAATGTGTGAAGAATGTTGCACTAAAATTCATTTTTTGATGTGAACGAAAATCGCCAAAACCATCAGTGATTCTATTTTTTAAGCAAAATAAATATACATTTCAATTTTATAACCATGAGCTATTATGAAGACAATTCTTCATATTTTTTATATATTCTTACATGAAACTAACTTACTAGGCATGCATTTACGATAAATCATTTTATCTTCAAGAGTTTTTTCCCTCTGTTATTTTCGTATGAATGTTTCAAAAAAATTAGTGCTTTTTCCGATAATCCTAAAGGTTGATATGGAGTTTTAAATTTCGAGCCAAAAAAAAAAAAAAGTTACAAAGGAACATCAACTTTTTTTTTCCTGTTTAACAGACTTGACTGTTTTAGCGAAATTCCATGCAATTTTTTTTTTCATCTTTTATTTCATATAATATAAATAAATAGTAATAATGCTTTAAATTTTCAGAAAATATTTTCACGTTTTTTAAATGTTCCAAGAGCTTTAGAAAAGCTTCTCAGACATGAAAAGATTTCTTTTAACTATATTTTTCGAGCCGAGACGACGTTTTCTGATTCACAAACAATAATGAGAACAGTTAAGATGAAATACTGTTTTAAATTACGCAAACTGTCATTGAATACGAGTCTGTTATTGCAAGCTCTACTTTGAGTCCTTTCCTCTCGTCATTTTGTAGTTTTATGTCGAAAGTAAGAGACTTAAAGTAAGAAAGAAGAATATTTCATCAGGAGTAGTTTCACCACACGAGTAAGCATTCTTATGTGCAACAACATTAACAGCAATAACAACAACAATATAATAACAATAATATTAATAGCAGTAGCATTAGTATAGTTATTATTGTTGTATTATTACCGTTATTATTATCAGCAGTAGTAGTAGTATTGTTATTATATTGTTACATTACTACCGGTATTATTATTGTTATTACTGTTTTTATTATTATTATTATTATCACAACAACAATAATAATAATAATAATAGCTGTAATAGAATTAGTATTGTTATTATTGTTGCACTATTACCGTTATTATTATTAGCAGTAGTAGTAGTATTGTTATTATATTGTTATATTATTACCGTTATTATTATTGTTATTACTGTTATTATAATAATAGTAATAATAATAATAATAATAATAATAATAATAATAGCAAATTCTAAAATGTAATTGTATGTTGAATGAATAAATAAATGTATATTTTTATAACTAAAAATCAACAATAAGTAGCTTTTGTAAACCGTTAAATTAGGACGTTTTTATATTTCACTGTAACCTTTTGAAAAAAAAATAGGGATGCGTTTTAAAGTGGTCTTTTAACGAGAATAAAATCCATAAGATAAAATACATTAAGAAAATGATTATTTATTTCTTTTTAGGATAATCATACATTCTGAATTCCTACACAGTAGAGATAACTTTTTTTTAATTTAACAATCGCTTGTAATTTTTCCACCCAAAATTTGACTAAAGCCCTTTCTCAAAACTGACAATAAAAGCAATTTGATTGGACATTATTTCATTAACGAACCGTTGCCAAACAACTAAATGAAACTGTAATTACTCCATTGTCGGGAATAATAAGACTTCACGTTGAATACATTTCATTAGAGCACGACGTCTAACAAAACGCTCTTTGATGTGATTGAGTTCTATCAGTTGTCAGAATAATTCCTCGTATTATCAGATCAAATTCTTTCTTTTATTCGGCACGAAGCCTGAGAAAGTATTCTATCCAATTCAGGCTTTTAGAAGAAGCGGCCATCGTCTGTCATCGTGGAATTAACGAGTCGAAACTGATTGTCGTACCCATTGCTAAAGAAGGGAAATCCTTATCCTATTTCGTCGCATGTTTTTATCGCACTGCCGGTGTTCTTTTTTTTTAGTCACATGCACACGCTATTGATTTAGATGAGATCAGAGCGTGGCCAAACACGAGTACTTTCATTGGTCCGTGTCAATGGATTCATCTGCTCAATTTATTCAGCGTCAATTAAAGGCTTAAGATTTTTCCATCGGGTTAGGGCTTTTGAATGTTACACAATGCTGGAAATGGGACTTTCCTTGCAGTCGCAATAATGAGCAGACTAGAGCGTACTCCATATAAGATGGTATTGTCTCTGAAATCTTAGTTACCGGAAGATCATATTAAAACAAAATTCTTTCGTACTATTGCTGCATTTAACACGATAAGTAGTTAAAGTAACTTCAATGACGGGTTTAATAACTTATTGCGTTTTCACGGAGTTGCACTGTCTTTGAAAACAAAAGTTGTGTCAAGTGACATACGTTCAAGAATCGAGCTTAAATAAAGGAGAAAAACAAGTAAGAACTATTTTTCAGTTGTTGATTAGTATTATTTGGGGAGGTACTTTTGTACTGATAACTTCTAAAAATGAGATTAGTTTTTTTTTTTTTATCAAAGAAGATTGAGATAATCTTAAATGATAATAATAACTTTACTATTGTGGCAAATGGGGTGGTTTTTAAATTGTTTTTTTTGAAAGTTTTGATTTCAGTATTTGATTTTTTTTTTTTTTGCCCGAATATGCGGTTGATAACTGTATCTGTTTTTTTTTTTTTAAATCAACTTTTTGTTACCTGATCTCAAGTCGGATAATTTTCTGTATTTGATAACTGCTATTGAAACTATTAATAAAATGTAATAAACATAAAAATCTACACATAAATTTCAGTTTCATTAAAAATCAGAACGAAAAAACCAAGTTTCAATATTTATATTTTAAAAATTAATTATTGGGAATAACAAATAAGATTTAGTCTCTTCCTTCATTTTATTTCATCGTTAACCTTTATTTCTATTAATTCTTTCATGATCAAACTCAATAGAAAACATTACCTTCATTATTCATTCGAATAATAAAATGTGATAAGCTTGAAACCCAAAGCATGAATTTTTACTTTCATTGAAAATCTGTCGGAAAAAACAACAGACAAACGTAAACCGTAATAATTATATTAAACAAAATATAGTTTTAGTCTTTTTCTTTAAATTATTTCGTCGTCAACTCTTCTTTCTATTAATTCATTAATGGTAAAATTTAATAAAAAGCCGTAACTCAACTACGCATTTAAAGTGGTTTTTACTGGAAAAGATTTTTAAAAATATATATATTCTTTTTTTATAAACTAATGAAAGAAGAGAAACTGAAAACAACTTTTTACTAAAAAAAAAGTTATTATTTGGAACATTAAATTTGATTTCTTCTTTATTTTTTTTATACTCTGTATTTTAAGGGAATAAAATGGTGTGAACAATAAATAGAACGGTTCAAGTTACTTTTCAACTTCGAAACAAACAATCATTAATGGAAAATGTACATTGAAATTGAAACCTTCACTTAACTGTTTTTTAAATCATCGTTTTCCTGTTAAAAGTTTCTCCAAACCTCAAGAAATCGAGCAACAATATTAAGAATTCTGTGAGAAATCAAGAGTCTTGATTGTACGTAGTCGCAGTTAAGTAGGAACAACAGCTTTTGGTAACTTTATTTGGGGTTAGGGTCATTCTCATGAAAACAGTACCAATCATGTCTGATACTTTGAATTTTGTTTATCAAATTTCAAAATTTCCACCTTATAATCATTTTTGTAAAAAATGATTACCCATTTATTTGTGTACTGCACGGCTTTGCCCGTAGTAAAAAATGAAAAGGTCATTTGGTTCGCCTGTATATTTACAAATAATGAATGATGAATTTCTTGCCAATATGGCTATGTTAAATGGCTCGTCCATGTTACGGTTAAACGTTATGAGAATTTCGTAAATTTTGCTTCCACGTTGTGATAATTAGCTGGGTAAAATGTTTTTAAAGTTGGAATAGAAAAAGAACAAAATCGAATTTTCGAAACATCGCTTCGAGATGCACACCCCCATGCTACAAACTAACTTTGTGCCAAATTTCATGAAAATTGGCCGAACGGTCTAGGCGGCGTCACAGAGATCCAGATATCCAGACAGAGAGACTTTCAGCTTCATTATTAGTAAAGATAAAGATGATAAAGTATCAATGCGCACATAAGTAAATTCTGAAGAGCTTAAAATATTTTAGACCGCTCTATGCAATAAAGTGGAAAGAAAAACTAAAGATAAAACTAATTTACTCTAAAGCCATAATAGTTTAAAAGTGATAAGAATACAGAGTTTAACAAATATCCTCATCGATTTGTATTAATTTTGATACTTTATGTTTCCTTGAAATATATTAATTGAAAAAATAAAATCGGGAAACTTTGTGCTATTTTCTTGTTGATTTTCATTTATTAAATACTTAAAAGTTCAAATTTATTCCCACATATTTTAAACCTTCATAAAATTCATGTTTTGTTGGTCTTTAATCCACTTCATTGGTCACTTCTTTATTAAAAGCTAAAATCAAACAGAAACATTACTAAAAAGTTAAACCTAAACAGAAAACTTTCAGTCTCGTTCTTTAGTCTTCAATAGTATTTTCGTTTAGCTGGAGAACAATCATAGCAAAAAAAAAAAAGCGAGCGATAGATTCCATTTCGCTAAAACAATTTACGTTTCATAAATATAGTGGTTCTCTATAAAATCTAATCTTTCTGTGTATTTAATCATTTTTATTTGATTTGCAATAAAATGTGGGGAATTTTAGCTTCATGAGAATTTTCGATTTAGTACTTTCTATGCAATAAGAGTGGAAATGATAAATGCTCATTAAAAAAAAAAAATCATAACCACAGGTGCCCACGAAAGGGGAGGTTCATGGTGCAAATTTCGCCATTGGGAAAAAAATTGCGGAGGAAGGGGTAATTTTTAAGGGTGTCGACTTTATTTTTTTCCCGTAGAATTTGAAAGGATGTACCATTGTCTTTGGGGAGGCACCCCTGAAATAACTAGTCAACGAAGGATAGTCAAAAATTTTAAAAACAATGAAGTCCCTAGAAATTAATTTTATTCTAACTTTCAACAATGGTTTATCGTCAAAAATTAACGATTAAAATGCATTGTCTCATTTGAAAGAGTTAAGCACATCAACTACGCAAAAAAAAAAAAAAAAAAAAAATATATTGTATTATCGTCTGCGCTTTGTTTCTTTCTCTGTATTTGGATATCCTACGAGTCTAGGTTTTCTGTCGTGTTATTGTTAGTTGTTTTATCTCAGCCGATATCTCAGTATCACCTTATTTAGAGTTCATTACAGTCTCACAAATTAAAAATAAAATTTCATCGAAATGATGTCTCCAGATAAGAATGAAACGATTTGATACTTAATTTTTGTGCGCATTCTTTGTGGCTTTAGAGTTGTATTCAACTATTTCAAACAAATCATTCGTTTCATGTTTCTCCATTCGTTAATTAACTTGCTTCATTACAAAATCCAAGCAGTAGGTGTTTCAAACATTCGAAATTATCTTCTTTTTCATTGTCTAATAAATCAACTATTTTTTTTATGGCAGTGCATCTCTCTAATTCCATATGCGACTCACACTGCCTATGAAAATTATTGCGGCATTTAAAATAATAATAATTAAAAAAAAGAGCACTATATAGTAAACGATTATTCGTTAGCGGATTATCCTCTAGTCAATTAACAATAAGGAACATATATTTTCCTTCGCAGAAATAAGCAAATAGCAATGGCTGATTTTTTTTCTGTCGAAAAATTGCAAATTTTAAACTGTAGTTGTTTTTGTTTGATTTATTTACTTATTTTTGTGCATTCTTTATCGTACATACATTTGTTCTATATTGATGTTAAATTCTGTTGTGCAAAAATTCAAAACATTTTTACTGTACTATATATATTTTCATTGTTTGTAGATAGTATTATGCATTAATACAGCTAGGGTTTTGAGGCAGGACAATTTTTACCTCATTTGTCCCTCATTTTAGTCGTTTTGCTGTTTATCCACCATTTTCATTTTCTGCGGCGCTCGTGCCACCCAATTCCGAGGATAATCGGAAGTTGACTGTAACTGATTTGAAACCGAAATTTATTGCTTTTCCATCGCACTTTTGCAGCTAAATAGCTATGTTACACTTTTTACATTAACTTCATTCAAGTTGTCCTTCAACCTTTCCCCTCAACGTGTTGAGGACCACTTAATACCCTTCCAAATCTAAAACCGGACAACATGCGATTGAAATAATATTTTCACAACTATTATATTAGGTGAAATCAGTGGAATAGGTGTTTTCTTTAATATATTTAATTACAGCTTTAAAAATAATATTCATTAATTTTCACTAACCGCTCGTGGACCACATGAAAATTGCACACGGACCACAGCTTGAGAATCACTGCTGCATACAAACAAAATTAAAATATATATAAAACAAAGAGTTTTTTTAAGCTAAAGTATGAAAATCGGAATACATTAAAACCTCTTTTATCCGGTCCTCGTTAATCCTGATTTCCGGATAACCCGTCTAAAATTAGTAATCTTTTGAAGAAAAAAATCCATGTTGATATGCATGATGTTAAATTATGGTAGCAAGAGCATAACTTTTCGTACGATCAACATTCGCTTTCCATTTTGTTCTTTTACTGATCGTTGGCGCGATCCGGTTTTCAATCCATCGCAGCACCTGAATGAAACTGAAGACAGTGGACTGATTCCTATGTTCAGAAATGACGTGGAAAATTATTTCTGTGTTTCTTAATGTCATGTATAAAAAATCTTCATTTTGATACAAAACATTTTTTTTTTCTTTTCTTTTCTTTTCTTTTTTTTTTATCGTGCTGAACTTGAAAGTTTGTTTTTGTTGCAACACAGTTTAAACATAATTTGAATCACGTAAAAGTGCAATAGCACATTTTAAATCCTAAAATGGGGAAAAACTTTTGTAAATACAACCTGTTATAGATATTTTCATCATATTTATTACGACCAAATTGGTAATGCGAACTGTAATACTGTAAGCAATGCCTTTTCGTTATTCTTGCTTGCGATAAAAAAAAATCTCTTGTGGAAAAGACCAATTAGAAAGCTATTGTTCATATGTCATTTGTATTTGAAGTAAAAAAAGAATCATGTAAGTTTAAATGTATCTGCAAAAGTCCTCAATGAAGGCATATTTCCTTAGTGCCGTGCAACAAAATTATAGACATACACACAATCAGGTATTTTTAATGCTCCTGCAAGCGTATGATAGCGCTACTGAAAATGAAAAATACGTATTTTCATGCTTTGTTTTTAAAACAAAAATTAAGCACCGTAAAAAACAAAAACAAAAAAAGTAATCTAAATTAAAAAAGTTACGTTTCAATGCTTTTTAAATTTTCAAACTTTGAGATTTCAAGCATTAAAAAAACCAAACTAATAGACAGCTTCACTTTTCCTCCCATATTCCGTCTCATCCTCAGAGAAAATAGGAAAAAAAAATACAATTTGAATTTTCTGAATATTACATTTAAATGCGATTTATTTCTTTTTTAATTGAAAATGCCAAACACTCTAAATGTCAAACATTGAAAAAAATCGAAATAATGCAACCCCCCCCCCCTTCAATCTCGTCATTAGAAAGCGAAGGGGTTTTCCCGAAAGGGTTCCTTGGAGGCAGAAAAAAAAACAGCAATATCTCTGTGTATACTTAATTTTGCTTAATATAGCCCGTTAAGATGATACCAACACCATACAAACCATAATATTGGAAATGAGAGTTGAACCTTCGTGCTTGAAAAGTGAAGCAAGAAATAAGAACGTTTAATTTCACAAGTTGCAGGTTACTGCAGACGGGTTTCGGCGTTAAAAGGCCGAAAAAAGCAAATTATGCTTTTGTCGATATCTTTTAATCCATAAGCTCAATTCTTTTGCATTGAAAAAGGCGTTTCTTGTAACACTAAAACGCGTGTCTGCAGTAATCTGAATTTTCTGCACTTAAATATTGTTATTTCTTATTTCAATATTTGAAGTTCTTGAAGGGGAAAAAAAAACCTATTCCTCAGATTTGTGCCGCTTGTTTATTGACGATATGTTTTTTGCTGTTTCCATTTCAAATTTAAGATAGATGACACTTTTCAAGGACACTGCGCGAAAACTGAATTTTTTAACCTCCATTTCAGAAGCAATTATGGCTCGAAGGGAAAAGAAAAAGCAAGCCTAGGAATTCCTAATGCCATTTTGCACCTGAAAGAAAACGGCGCGTTTCTTCTCCTTGTCAAAGATCTCTCTCACTTAATGGCATTCCATTTAATAAACCGACAGGCGTACTTCGTGTTTTAACGACGAAGTCACGTGACACCTACAGGTGACTGTATGTGTCATGCGGCCTCGATTTTCAAAGGCTTCAGCGTGGTCGTACGATCGAAGGATTTTCTTGACAGCAGCTTTGCCTGAAACGTCTGCACCCTTGCGGCGAAAGTGGGAAGTAAGGGGAATACACCTTTCGGGTCGTCTGACCCAGTCTTCACGAGTGACACAGATTGTACCTAATTTTTCGTCCGCCTTGGAAATTTTCATTTTGGAGAGACGTTTCTCAAGCTTTTTCACTAAGCTATCGCCCATTTTGTAATATTCGTAGTTTTAAGAATGAATTGTTTTCAATCGCAATTTTAGCCATTTAAGGGCTATGGAACATGAGTATTCCCTAAGTAGGCTTGCCAGAATTCTGGAATGTTCAACCGGGACATCGGAATCCCTCCCCCCCCCCCCCCCAAAAAAGCGTCCTGGGTATTCAAAAGGGTACACACCCCTGGCTGGCTTTTAGAGTATTTTACAGGGCTGTTCATTCTCAATGCTATGAGTAAATGGTTTTTAATTATGAACCCAAAACAAGGGTAATAAGAAATGACACAAACAAGTTATTTTAGTAAGAAGAAACATATTGAATGAAAAAAAAATGAAAACGATATTTACATATACTTTAGATTGGCAAGGACTTTTTTTAGAAAGTCTATTTTAGTTTTAATCTTGTAAAAATCCTCTGAAGCTCATCCGATAGTAATTTTTCATGTCAATAATACAAATGACAAAGTAATTATCCAAGATAATCCTTCCAGTTAATTATTTTTCACCTTTTTTGGTAATCTGTATCTGTAATCAAATTTATATTTTAACTGGACGTGAAGTAAACCGAGTTTGGTCAGAAAACCAGAACTGTCCCGGTCAAACCAGGACATCTGGCAAGCCTATCCCTAAGGAGCAGTCTATAAAATGATGTCACACATTTTTTTGCAATTTTTGACCCCCTCCCCTTCGGCAAAGTGTCATATTTCACCTTCCCCCTCCCTGTCCTTTGACAAATGTGACCTATTTTTCTTAAGCATCTATAAAAATATAAATGGATGGATGTAGGTGTAGGTGTTCCTTATTCAAGTTCACAATTGTAGTCGGATCTTTGCCAAATTTGGCACAGAGGTACTTTGATGCTCAGGAATTTACATAGGAGGTTTTCATTATACAAATCCAGTTTGCGTTGTATTTTTACCGAATTTAACACAGAGGACTTTTGATGCCCAAAAATTCACCTTTTGGTTTTCGCTAGAAAGTTGGCGAAACGGAATGTTTATGCCTATTTATTAACAATGACTGAATTTTTGAAATTAAAAAAAAAATCAAATCAAAGAGGTCTAAATTTAAATTTTGAGTCATAAAACTGCTCTTTCTACATGTTGACAAGAAATTTTACTCTATTTTTCCCTCTTTTGTTTAAGCCTACTGTTGACCATGCGTCCTTTGACACAACTTTAATTTTTAAGGTTGACCTTGCAACGCCAGGCAACGGCACTAGTACTCTTATAAAATAAATGCGTGATGTCTTTCTTCGTGTTACCCCCCTCCCTCCCCCTTCTCACAAACTGTTACAATTTTACGAGCCCCTTTCCTCTCCTCAAAGGGCGACAACCTTTATGGAGAGCTCTTAAATTCAAAATTTATTTTAAAAATTAGCGAATTCAAACAATTTATAAGTTATATTTTTTCCATGTTATTGAAGAATTATAATGTCAATGTGAGCAAAAATAAAGCCGCAGTTGTTTAAAAAATACATTAGAATTTTATTTTGAAAACATCGCAAATTAAATACATCTGCATTTAAACCGCCATCGTTCTACCTTTATTCAAGATTATTTTTTAATTGAAAATCAAATGTTTACAATGCCATTAAATATTCAAATATTTTTGAGATGAATATTATATTAAATCAAATATTTGTAGCTTTGCATTTCTAATGTACCATACAGACGTACGTGCCCCATCCATTCATACAAAAACTACTGAACCAACTTTGACAAAAATTGACGTACCTTTACGTCAGCATTTAATAGCTTTATATATGAAAAATGTCCACACTCTGCAACAAAGTTCATGGTCCTTATAGCGCGCAAAAAAGACTCAAATTTGCTTTGAAAAGTGCATTGTGAGATTGGGAGTCTTGAAGGGATCCCTGTTACTACAAAACACCTATATGTAATTTTGTATTATGAGATTAGTACCTGTAATGTCCCCCCCCCTCATTTCCTTTAAATACAAATAAAGGTTAATTATTTTGTTTCTCTAATTTAGGAAATAAATTATCTAAAATGATTTTTGAAATTAAGTCAATGCTTTATTTGCGTCCAGGGCGCCCCGAACTTTAATTTTTGGGAGGGAGGAAATCCACAATGGGGTTGTTTCTATCAATCGAAAGTACTACTTTTAGTCACTGAAATTGACAGAATTAGCAAAAAAAAAAAAAAAAAAAAAAAAACCATGCAGCGAAAAAAACCTTTTATTTTTAAAACGTTTAATTTTTAATTACTTTTTTAAAATATCCAATTTTTCAAACAAGGCGTGGTCTTTATGACGTCACAAGCGATGAACTTTAGCGTGCACTCCACTGGTGCACTGAATTTTTACGTTTGCTGTTTACTGCGCTTCCAGGTTATGATAACTCAGAAGCGAATTTAATATTGCACTCTATGTTTGCTATCAACCATATCGTTGCCAGTACATGTGAGTAAAGAAGCGAATTAAAAATTGCGCTCTGAATTAATGGCATCAGTGAATGGCATTCCATCACTTTCAGTGTCATGTGCAGAAGCGTAAAAAAAATTGAATCTGCGCATCGATTTAAACATTGTTTTTTAAATAGTAAACTTTGTAAAATTATTTTAAAAATGGTCAAATCCTATGTTTTTAAGCATGCTCTTTCAGAAAAAAAAATACTTTTAAAATTTCTGAAACGACCTCATTCACCTATTGAACTCTAAATGATGACAAATGATAAATTATGAGGCATGCAAGCATAAGTATGTCTAATGACAAGGGACATTCAGGCTTTTAAAAACTGCAATATTTCAATTATGTCCCCATATTTGCGGAATCGTCAGACTGAAGTTGCCAAATAAGAAAGAAGCATCACTCAACAATGGTGCAAAGTTTCAACGGTGCAGATGTTTACATAACCCTTTTCAACCTTGTTAGACTACATTTCCTCCAAACGTATTGGCAGAAGTATCTCCAGAGCAAGCGACAGATAAGACCGGAAGTTCCCCCAGTTATTATAGCCTTATGTTTGTTTCACTGCCGCGTGACAATGTCTGTAAGAAAACGTGTTTTGCGATTAAATCGTAGTAAAAAATGCGTAAATTTAAATAAATAAATAAAAATGAAAAACTAAGTCAGTAGCAAGTAAGTTTTTGGTTTGGGGGGAAGGAGAGGCAACTACACGGTCTTTTTTTTTCTTTTTTTTTAATAAATTTCCCATATATTTCTGAATACTTAAACTATTTCGTAATACTTAAATAAAGTTTTCATAAGTTAAATAGTATAAGATATTTTAAAGTATCTTAGTAATTTTTAGTTTTTTTTTTTTTTTTTTTTTTTTGACCTACGCAACGCAAAACGCAGCTATAAAAGTGATTAAAAAAAATACGCACCCAAACCTGTTTCTGTGTGGTCTTTTTTTTTTTTTTTTTTTTGTGCGAATTATTTTTGTGCGGTATATGAAAATTTCAATCAGATCGGGATTCAATTGTCGAAATCGTTGATAAAACGGAGAAAGTTATCTTTAAAATGAACGAAGTTATCTTTAAAACGAACGATTTTTTTTTTTTTTTTTTTTTTTTGATGCGGTCCCTATATACTGCACAAAAGCAGATTTAGGTGTATTTACATACTTGTATCTGCTTTTAATAACAAGGCATATGTACACAAGATGTTTCAACAATGAAACAAGCTAAAATTTAGTTTTAATAACTTACACAATTGGCTAAAATGCTGTGGCATCGCGTCCAAATTTATCGTTCACGTGTAGTTTCTAACTTTTTCTTTTCCCACATAAGACCTTTTTCACAATCCTAGTTGATCATATAAAGTGTTCAATATTTGATTCAAGTTTTTCTTCGATATATGAAATGCTTAAATGTATAGTAAAAATTGGTAACTTATTTATTTTCAAATTGAAATTAGTGCATAGTATTATTCCAATAATGCATAATTTAAGTGTATCTTTAGCCAGAATATTCTTTCATACACGCGAAATAAATTCGTGATAAAATTTAGTGATTTCCAACGTTATTTCATAGAGTAAAAACCGAAGGCGAATTCAGCTTCTGGTTTTGGAAAGGGTTTATTTCCGGAAGAATGGGGGGGGGGGGGGGGGCATAGGTGTCATTTTTAGTCCTAAAACAGGCTGTGACTGCTGTTTTCGAAGCAAAAAAAAACCCAAAACGCTGCTTTAGGTTAATAAAAGCGTCAGAAAGATTCCTAACACTTTACATTACATTCGCAGCTTTGATTTACATTTTACTGTACACTAGTTATTATGGTTAAACTAAAGCATTTTTTATCTCTCGTCGCCCACGAACCCCAATCATTCACTCTTGGGTGTTCCAACATTTTTTCGTCTCGTGTCCTTAATAACTCATTTATCAGAGTTCATATTTTCCAAAAATATATTAACAAATCTTGCTTTTTTCAACAAAAAAACGCATATTTTTGTCTTCGCCATTTTTTTATTTAGTCGACTGCTAATCTTGATGATTATTGCGAGAGTTTGAAATATCATGTTTAAGACTTAAAATACCAATATTTTTTAAAGCATAAAGAGCTTAGAAATATATTGTAAAATAATGTACAATTCTGCGCTAGACCCAGAATGTTGCAAGGCCGACTGCGCAGTTCAACTTACCTCATCTAAGAGGGAGATTTTGGAGTATAATGCCTTTTGAATTATGACTTGTAAAAAAATCGATTCATGTTATACTTATGGCTTTACTCTTTTCTGGTGTTCTTTGTTACATGGACGCAGAAACCTGAAAATCATTATTTTTATTATTTCTTTCTGTTTCCGAGGCAAAACTTTGTGCTAAATACAAAATGTCAAGATTTTAAATTGATACTTTGGTACTACAACATTGTCCTTCAGAAGTTATTTATTAGCAACTGTATTAACTTTTACAAACTATATGAAAATTCTTGTTAAGGTTTTGAAGAATTGATGAAAAAAAAAGGTATACAATTTCAGTATTGTTACTTGTCATAGCTGTAATTAACAATCAAGTTTTTCAGCAAGCTTAAAGGTGCCTTCAGCCCCTCTCCCTACTCTGGGGATGAGATTTGACCGGGAACCAACAACGAAAAAAGTTTTTTTTTTTTTTTAATTTGACAGCTTAAAAAATGTGATAACTAAAAGTGTTAAAAATTGTGTCTGCACTATCATAACGCGGGACTTGCCAAATGGGCGATAAATTTCTCATTCTAGCATTTGTCATCATTTTAGGCTTTTAGTATTGACTAAAACTTTTTTTTTCTTCGTGCAGTTGCATTGACAATTTAATTTATTTCATTAAGCATTCAAAAATACCCCTTTTCTTATTTTTGAATACATATTTTGCATTGCTTACATTTAGTTCATTTATATTTCAGAAAAAAAAACTTGTCATTGGTAACGAGTAATACAAAAATTTTAGAAAACAATATTAACAAATATCAGATCTTTTCAGAATTCGTTGTTTTGTTTTGCAAAATCCACGCTTCGTCTCCGACAAGAAAACAAAATTTTGAAAAATCGTTTGCATTTAACTTATTTAAAAATCTTTTTATTTTTTAAACAAGAAAACCGCGGAAGTATTACCGCTTTTGAACTTCTGGAATACCAACGAATTTTCATTGCTATGCCAATAAGCAGAGTGGTTTTTTTTTCTTTGAAGATAAACGAATAAATAAAACTAAGTTTAAAGATTTTTAGAATTGTATAATTAAATTTTCTTTATAAGTATATACACAAAACTGAATATTTTATTCGGATTTAATAAAAACAAGAAATTAAGTAATATATTTATTCATAACGTTTGAATAAACTAATCATGCACAGAATTTAAACTCAAATAAATGCCAAAAAAATAAACTAATGCCAAAAACCTCTAAATGAAGGTTCTACTCCAGCCACAGATAATTCTAACGATATGTTAATCTACGTGTGTACCCTTTCAATGATATTTCCATCTTTTCGATAGAAGCAGCACGCTTCTACAGCTATCCATTTCCGCGATAACTCAACTGTTGAACAGGTACAGTGGCCTGACTCTGCATCGATTATCCGATTGTTTTATCTCGGATTTACACGAGCGGAGAATTTTATCTCTTAGACAAACAATTTTTTGGTGGCTTGTTGTTTTCTTTTTTACTTCTTCATTTCAAATCTTTCATTTTTATTGGTTTCTCGTGAGCTTGTATTTTGGGAAGTATCCATGTTTTTTCGGCATACGGTAACTTTTCCTAAAGTAATGTTTTAAGAGAGGTATTTGCTACTACCGCAGTCTTAAAATGTTTTTCAGAATTATTTGTTTTGTTTTGCGAAATTTCAGGCTTCATCTGCAAGAAGACAAGAAATAATCTTTACTAATAATAAAGCTGAAAGTCTCTCTGTCTGGATGTCCGGATCTCTCTCTGTCTGGATCTCTGTGACGTGCATAACGCCTAGACCGTTCGGCCGATTTTTATGAAATTTGACACAAAATTAGTTTGTAGCATGGGGGTGTGCACCTCGAAGCGACTTTTCGAAAATTCGATTTTGCTCTTTTTATATTCTAATTTTAAGAATATTTTACCAAGCAAATTATCATAACGTGAACGAGTAAATTACAAAATTATCATAACGTGGAACCGTAACATGGCTGAGCAAATGGACATAGCAAATCGGCGAGAAATTCACCATCCATTATTTGTAAATATACAGGTGAACCAAAAGACCTTTTTAATTTTCTACTACGGGCAAAGCCGTGCGGGTACCGCTAGTTTAGAATAAAATCCTTTGCCGTTTATTTATTTAAAATTCTTGACATAGCAGTTCATGAATAAGCTTGGTGTTTATAGAAAAGAGCTGGTTATGGCAGTCTTTGGCAGCCATTAATCGTTTTTCTCTCCAGTTCTTTCTAGGGCATTAACGCATCCATGATCACTCGCATCGCTTCCATGACTGGATCTTCCTTCACGTACGAACCAGAAAGATTATTTGATATTCATTTTTAAGGCATGGCTCAAAACATTCAATGTTAAAGTTTTTCATTTTGCGTCATCAATGTCGGTATCCTAGTTGGTGTAGTACTTTGTCGCTTCTAAGAGTGAGTTTCCAGTGAGCTCTGTGAGTTGTGTAAGTTTTATGACTTTACTTCTGAGAAAGAGCTCTGGAAAAAATCGCCAAAAATGTCTCCAGTGGGCCAAACTCACTTTTTAGCATGCCAAAATAGTTTATTACGTGTTATTTGCAATCTAAGGAGTTTGTCATTGAAAGAGGGAAAATTTTTATCTGTTTGCAATGCCACGTCCACGTAAAATCAAAACTCATCCGTGCCAAAACAAGAAAAAATATATAGACGTCAAATCTTAAACCGCGCATAATCAAGTCCACGTAAAATAAATCCTCGTAAAATCTGTATCTCAGAACCAAACTAGCTTATCAGTGTTAAAAGAGCGCAAGTCCCATCCTTTGTATGTACCAGGCCAACGTTTTCTCTCTCCTGTAAAGTAGCGATTATTTAACTTACGCTAGTCTGGCTTTGAGGTACAGACATGAGGGTCTATTGTACAATAAAGCTAATAATAACAATAAAGGATTCGCTTGCAGTCTGCTAAGTTATTGAAATATGAAATAAGTACCTTTTAATATTTTTTTTTTTACTATTTTATTTCATTCACTGTAATAATTTTGGGAAACGTCATCAAAACTAGCATTTTGTTCTGATTTTCTTTTTAAACTGCATTAATTTAATTTTATTCACAGTTTAAAAACCTGATTTTTATGAAACTTTCTGTAGGTACTTCACATTTAAGTACAATACTCTTTATCATGGGCATTTAAAGAAACCGAACTTTTTCATTTTGAACTCTTCTTCACTTTTGATTGCTGAATACTTTTAATGTTTGCAGATGATATAGCCATAGTTGCAGCTAGCATTTATCCTTTTACTGCCAGTTATTATTTTCCAAAACAAAATAACTTATCTACAGAAGTGGATTACATTTTGAAGATTTGAGCTAAATACTGATAAAATTAAACAATTTTATTCTATGACTATTATAAGAAAAAATGTACAAGTACTAGGTATAATATAGGTATTGAAGTACAGCTGTAAAATAAACTTATAACCATTTTCTTTACTTTTCTTTCTTTCTTTTTTTTTCTTCAAAACCTGTTAAGTTAAAATTTAAAACCGTGAAAAAATGTGGACATGAGCATTATTTGCGTATACAAAAGAATTAATGTGGGTACATCATTTGCATCTATTCCTTAAGAAGTCACTGACGTCAGGGGTGCTCACGGGGGTATGAGAGGGGTCACGTTGCAGACTACGTAGTATTAATATTTTAAGGGAGGATTTTAGAGAATTTTTTTATCCCATTTTGGGAATTATCGTTCTGACGGGAGGAGTAATACGTACCATTTGAGGGGCTGCAACATCACCCCTGGGGGGAGGGCACTCCGTCCTACTTCCAAGTGCTGTTTAAGCTATTACAAGAGTCATAATGTTTAACAGTCAAAATTTTGTATAGTTTTAATTTCATAAATCTTAACAATGTTGTTAATTTATTATTATTGTCCTATATAGGAGTATGTGTTAATGGCAAATCGCAAGACAAACTGATTTCATGTCCACCAATGACACCTGACAAGCAGCTAATAGTGCATGAGAAGAACGACTACGCTTTTGACAACCCTTACTTCAAAGATGACGAGACTGACGCCCCCACGTCTGACACCGCAGAGAAAGGTAAGATCTTACAGTTGACCCTTTCTTCAATGTTAAATTAAATTTGGCAATTAGGCTATTAGGTGTTCAGTGTGAAAACATTTCTTCCCCCATGTTACCATTTTGGGAGGCAAGCAATCTACCTTTCATGATTAAAATGAAAGATCAACTTTAATAAAGCATGAATTGTGAAGAAAATACTACGAATAGCTACCACAAGGCCCTTCATCAGTGCTAAAAGTGTTCAATGCAAAGCAAAAATGTCGTGAGTGAACTGAACACACATCAATCAAAAAGACACTGGCAGGCCCGTCATTTCAAGGTTTCCCGGGGGGAGGGGATTGTATATACCCAATACATTTTATGAGAAAAAACAACAAGATACATGCAAAAAGGCGTAATTACACTGTTTCCGAAATCCGGGGGGGGGGGGATCCTCCACCCTTATCCCCCAAAGGTACTGGCTTAGAAACTGGTACGTATCCGAAATCAGGCGGATCTACCTCTTAGCTTTTCTTAGCTTATCTTTTTAAAAGAGGTTTTGAACTCAAATTTAGTTAGACAAGGAAATTAATTTATTGGTTTGGGTGATGACACGAAATGTAGGCATCAATTGTGTAGTTGGATTTTTCGACTATAATCTCCTCTCTCATCCTGACGCAGCCGGTATGTATTTTTAGGGCGAGATCCCGCTAGGCTTGACCTACCCTGATCGAATTTCCTAAAATTGCTCATTTTTGGGCACTTTTTAGGCCCCTGGCAACCCCTAATTTAGCTCACTCGCAACTGGTAAGCAACTTTGTTTTAGCGTTTTATTTGCAGCTTTTACTCTTCATTTATGACAACAATTTCCGGAAACTCAATGAGGGGTAAATTATCTCCGTCATTGAAAACCTTTTATCCCCTGACAACCTTGATTAGCGACCCGAAAAAGGTAGGTAACCTTGCTTAAGCGTTTTATTTCCATCTTTTACTTTTCATTTATGATAACGATTTTTGGAAACTCGATGAGGGTAAATTACTCATTTTTAGGCACCTTTCAACACCTGGCTACCCTGATTAGTTCACATGAAAGAGGTAGAAATTCTTACTTTCGTGTTATATTTACAACTTTTACTCTTCATCTATGGAACAATTTTAGGAAACTCGATGAGGGTAGGTCAAGCTTAGTGGAATCTTAGACTATTAGCAACATTTTCATTGACCTGAGGCCGTTTCCGGCACCAACGGAAGGACAGTTTGTAAGCTAACACGGATACAATTTCAGCAGTATTAACTAACTTGCTTTCATGACAAATATTTGAAACAGGCATCATTATCCTTACGTAGGACTATATTTCAAAAAATTTATTCAACTTCTGAAAATAAAGCACATAAGAATTTTTTTTTTTAGGAGTAATGGTAAATTCCACTGTAATAAAACTAATTTTAGAAATGGTTTAAGGCGAATAGAAAATAAGTTCTTTAGTTTTTCAAAATTTAATGGAAAAAATTTAGTTTTAAAAAATACAAACAATGAATGAGTTTTACACAATAAAATATTGATCAGAAGTAATAAAGGGGTTTCAGAACGGGCCCGTCATTTGAGCATTCATGAAGGAGAGAGGCAAGTCCCTTGGATTTTAAAAACAACTTAATCATGAATGTCGCATGTCATTTATGTTTTCTTCCTCTTAAATGCATTGCGTACATACCCTTCGCCCCTCCCCCCCCCCCAAAAAAAAAACTTTAAAATTATGGACCTTTTTCACTACTAAAAAGGAGGCAGCAATTTTACTTCAGCTTTTCTAACTAAGCGATGCCGTGGAATACCTATTAGGTTAGTTTGAGATTGTAATGGATACTATTATCCTTAGTGTGAAGTGCCTGTGCTCTATGCCTCACGTTTTGAAGATCATTTAATGTGTCATTTTGTATGAATGAAAACAGGAGGTGAAACGTGATTGTGCGAATGAAACGCACACGACATACAGACCTGGAATTCTAAGCAGATATTTGTTTACCTGGTGCCGTGATCACGTTTAAGAAAGCTTCTCAAACAGTTTTAAAAAACCGAGATATGCACAGCAACGCTTGGCGATGGCGATAAAACGCTTCATTTACTGCTCGCCAACCTTGGGAAACGCATAAAGTGATAGCTTTCATTATCGTAATGTGATTTTTTTTTCCAGCAAATGATACGGCTGGATTTTGGTAATTCCATCGTAAGAAAAATTCCACTTCGAGTTTCAGGAGATAGCGCAATGTTTCTTAAATTGCGCTCCGTGGAACCCCTGGGTCCCATCGATATCACTCAAAAGTTCCGCGAAACTTGCTGTTTAAATTTAAATTATTTGCCTAAAAGTTCTATAAAAATAAAGTTTCAGTGAGATTTTAAATCTTTTTTTTTCTTTTTTTTTCGAATGAATAGCAGAGAAAATATTCAAATTCAATCTATGAGAAAAAAAATAGCAGCAGATCTGATAAACTTGACAAGAGAGTTCAATATTCATTAATTACATCTGCAATAATTAAAAGAGTATCACTCATCTCATTAAACATTTAAATTTTAAAATGTGTTTGATGTGAGATATTTCAAGAAGTTTTGCGTTTATTTTGGAAGTTTCTTTTTGAAGACAAATATTATTTGAACTAGAAAATCGTCCGTCAAGGTATCACGGGTGAATATTGCTTCTACATTTGAACGAATCAACTGCCTGTATGGTGATAGTTTAATGGTTGAAATTTTAACCTAACACCAATGGTTTAACCCCGGCGTTAACTGTTGGCCACTTTTTCGTTTCTTCATTCTCCTAAAACTGCAGTTTTACCAGTAAAACAGTTAAGTTACCGGATCCAGTTCAGCCTCGTCAAAATAAAGCATTTCCCCACATGTCAAACATTGCCAAAGAATATTATCAAATTATAAATACCTTACTGGATTTTTGGTGATTCAACAATAAAATAATGTCGTCACGCATCCTATGGTACGAGTTTCATTGTTGGTGACGTCAGCGTTACTCGGTTAGTGATTTTGGGAATTAATACAGGAGGATGCAAGTTACCATTTTCAGAAAGTTGAATTCGAACTATAACGCAGAAGGAAAACCAAAGGTTTCGTGAAAAGAAATAGCCATTAAAAAGAGACCCAGTTATCAAAGAAATTATGAAACGCTGAGATTGAGTTTGAGTTACTGCATTAAAATCAGAATACCTTGTAGTTAATTAAATGCTGGAAGCATTTGATTGTTTTGGTTCTGGGAAAGAATTTTAGCCGGAAGCATATTTTGTGGTTTGGGAAATATATACATAGCCTTTTGGGGAATGATTGCGCATGTGAGCACTAGAACTTGCAAGAGATTCTTTGTTTATCAATTGCATCTTCAGTGTTTTGGTGATTTCTTTTTAAAATATTGTTGATGATAGTACATTTTTGTTTCTGAAAGACTTATGGGATTATTATCTGAAATACGGGTCCATGTTTTGTCTCTAAGATTTTTAATGCGGAGCAGAGCTTTTTGATGGCTCAAGAACATGTGTGGAGTGCTTTACATAGGATCAACTTCACGGGCTCCATATGGCCCGTGGGCTGTAGGTTGGGAACCTTTGTCTCAGGTAATAAGTTTTACCACTATAGTTTCTAGAATTTCTCCCCAGTATTATTTGTTTTATCATACCAAATTTTTTTTCTTGGGTGAGGGGGAACTACAACTCCTAAACCCTTGCGTGTATATATTATAAAGTATTAGATTTCCAATGCGGTCTTAAGGGTTAACCACCACATCCCCTCCTTCGGAGTGCCGCTATCATAGAAGCATCAGACTCACCTCGGATAAAACTTTAACTTCCAGACATTGAGGAATAAATACTTCAGTTGATCTTCCGTGTTCTGACTTGCGTAATTTTTACAGACATATCTAACCAGTTGCAGGCTGCAAAATGGCACTATTTCTGAAGGAATTTGTATTATATGCAGCATTCCTCAGAACTTCCTCTGCAAAGGTGTTCTGATGGACCGTCTTCAACAGACTTCGGGAAAATTCTTTCGTACCACATTAGAGGCCTCCAACCTGCAACTTGCCTAGTCGGTTATTTCTGGTTTAATCAAAAAATGCAACTGTTGTACACCACATAACAGGCCTCCGACCTGATACTTGCCCATTCGGTTATTTCTGGTTGAATAAAAAAGTGCAACTGTAGTACACCACATAACAGGGGCCTCCGACCTGCTACTTGCTCATTCGGTTATTTTTGGTTTAATGAAAAAGTGCAATTGCTAGTGTGGGCATTGATCTCCGTCGAGATATTAGACTGTAAATTCGCATTATATGCAGATCCAACTACAAGATCTACCACAAAGAGGTTCATTTGAACTTTCTTCAACGGACGTCCGGAATCATCCAGGTTTATAAGCGATTTTGTTTTGCAAACCGTGAATCACGAATGTCTTTCATGGCACCTCTCCGTTAAAGGTGACCACCATAGGGATAACTGGTGACGCCATCTTTCGATGAGTAAGTCAGCTATCATCGATCTGTGTTAGGAACAATGATGATCTACTTACTAGGTAGACCTCAATGAATGATTATCGATTTCGTAGCACTAAAAGCTTTTGGAAAACAAATTAAAGAGTTAACTTGAATAATGGGCCCACGAGTAACATTCCAAACCAATAACTACGCGAACAAATAAATTAATTAATATGGCGCACCAAATCGTTAACTTTTTTCACTTCAAATTAATTGCTTGATGAAGAAACATTCATTAATGCATGTATACTTGCAAGAAGTTTGAAACACCAATCTACATTTTTTAATTAAAAGTGTGCCAAACTGCGCCGTATCATTTTAAAAGCGATAAGTGAGAATCATTTTCTACGCCCTATCAATTGGAAAACCAGAAAATACATTTCGACATGTTTTTCTCACCCATGAGGGATTGAGGTCCCGTCGTCTGCGCATGCGCCCGCAAAGCACGTGCGCGTGTTTGTATGCTGTGGTATCGAGGTGCATTCCTGCGTCAGAACGAGCGACCAACCGTCTGTTGTTGCTCGGAGTATCACGAGATTTGTCAGCCCGGGGCCATCGCTGGAGCGGTCTGTTTTGGCCACTGGGGCCTATCTGAACGTACCCAAGGTCAGCGCGCACTCGCTTTTTTAAAGTCACGGAAGGACGTGCGCGGAATTATTAAAAAGATGGGGAAGAGAATCGAACCCTCCCTTCTTGGGGAATGGTGTGACACTCGCTGTACCTGTTCTGTCTATCTGTCGGCTTCCGAGGAAATGGTGCCCGTAGAGCCATCAAGCCCTGTTGCGAAACGAACTTGGGACAAGTGATTTCATTTCAATGAACAAATTGAAATGATTGAAAATGATTTAGTATCTGTAACGTTTGGGAGGGGAAAATAATTTTGCTTACTAGACCGAAGTAACTATGCGTCACAACCCTAGCTGATCTGGATAGAGGCTTATGTAAATCCATTTCCACACTCCAGGTTTCTGTTTTTGCCCTTTTTAGTGCTTGCTGCCCAGCATCTCTTTACTGAGAAAAATGAAGTTTTCAAAAATAAGTACATTCATGCTTTCAAATTTTCTTGAAACCTTTTGTTTCAAATATGAGTACCCATGTTTTTAAATAGTGTGCTGAATTATATCATACTCAAAAATGAGTACATAACTCGGTTAATACTCAATTTTGAAATTATTACATATTCAAAAATAAGCACAAATACCTCAAAAATGAGCCCATGTTTGTTTGAGTATTTGAATGTTTCAAATTTGAATACCACATAGTCGGCGCAATTTTGACTCTACAATATGTTCAAATTTGATTACATTTTCATCATTTTTGAAATTGTTGTTTTTAGAGTGTTGTTAAGGTTGCAATAAACATTTCGCCAACTATGGGGCTAATCGGTTTATATATCTGTAATTTAGTATCTGTAACGTTTTGGAGAGGAGAATAACTTTGCTAAAAAGAAAGAAGTAAACATACATCTCAACCCTAGTTCATGTGGATTAAGCTTTTGCGAATCCGTTTTCACATCTCAAGTTTTTGTCTTTACTCTTTAAGTGTTTCCCAGCGTCTTTTGGCACCAATGGATTTGTATTTTCTTTATACAACTTTATAACTCATACTTTAGTTCAACAATAACTTTATTTCAGTGTAAAGCTTGTATGGGACATTAAATGTATTGACAAAATGCACCTCCGCACTATTTAGAGGTTTTAGTTTCGGAAGGCATCTCAAAAAGAAAAAACCTCTACCTTCGAAAATCAGCCAAAAGATGCGGTAGTGTAGCAGTGCAATAAAACACTACTGCATTATTTTGGAACTTAGTAGCGTGCCAATTATCATCGTTTTCAAAAACGAGCAAAGTTGTCCCTCATGTTTTCTTTGCAGTTCCCTCAAAGCTTAAAGATACTTTTTCCTTCATTCCCAATTGTGGTAAAATTTACCAGTAATTTCCTTGTTTCCATTGTATGAAAATATGCAAAGTGAAAACTCCTCTTTAGACAAGGAATATCAATTTTCATATTGGTAATCGCATCGTTTTCAGCTACTGCCTCGCCCTTAACCTTGACCAAAATGAGCCGGGCATCAGCATTGTCCGTCACATTTTTTTCTTCTTCCCCCTTCTACCGCCATTAATGAGTTGCGTAAATCCTCCCCACTCGCCACCCAGATTCGGGCAGCACAACAAAAGGTAATCAACGGTTCGGCAGCGACTCACGTAATTTACACGAAACGCTTGGCTGACTTGTTTGACCTTACATATTCAGTCCCAGGTAGAGACAAATGGGTGGGCTCCTCCTCCACTTATACGCTTGGACATCATTAAATACATTCTTCAGGAGCGTCATTGTGTGTCTTGTCTTAAATTTCAATGCCAGTTGTCGTATGTACCTTTGTATCTTAATCGGAGAAATTTCGGTTAGGTAAAGAGACGAAGAATTTACAACAGTGTCTGGTTTTCAAACAACCCTTTAAAGCGGGGACCGGCAAGTAACTTCAGTTCGGATACTTTTGAAAAAAACATATGGAGGTTCTGAAAAGAACCCCTCTTATAACGCCCTTAGCGCAAATGCGCCCCAATGGAAAGTCATGGGAGGTCACTGTGACCTTCCAATAATTTCCTTATTCGACAAATTTTGTCTGACAATTCGGCAAAACTTGATTTTTATTCGCCAAAATTATCATCATTCGGCGAAATTTGGCGCTCCATTTGGCAAATTAAGAATTTCAGCCCTCCTAAAATCTTAAGTAATCGAGGCGCCATTAGCGCTAAAAACTTAAATCAGTCACGCAATATTGCTACAAAATTACTAGAAAAAGTGATAAACTGGCGCATAAAGATATTGTAGTCCACATAAAAATATTTTTAGATAATTTATTTGGGTAATTTATATTTTCAAAACATTTTTGCGTGGCGGTCCAGTTTTTGACCTTCCGTGGTCCGAATCTGGACCGCGGTCCGCCAGTTGCCGACTGCTGCTTTATAGGTTCATTTTCTTCCAGGGCTGCTGAAAGTAAAGGTGGGACCCTTGTCTGTTTGGACACTGGGCCTCCTCCCTCCATAAAACGTTTAAAGTTTATACTTCTACGATTCTAAACCGGGCTCCGAGTCGGGCCCCTAGTTTCTGACTAATCTGACATGGCGTTTCGTCAGCCCTATTTTCTTCATCACTAAATAAATTTTTGGAAACCTCGTTGTGTGTACACTTTCCAATTCTAGTACCAGATCCAGATGTCTTATGTACGTAACTTCGTATCAATTCCGCATAAAATTCGGTTTTGTGAAGTGACGAAGAATGAAGAAAAACATCTCCATAACGCTTTTAAGGATCTTTTCTTTTAATCTTAAATATATTTTGTGGAACGTTATTGCGTACCTTGTCTCAAATTTCAATGCCAAATGTCGTATGTACATTTGTATCTTCACCGGAGAAACTTGAATTTACAAGAATGTCGCATTTAAAAATAACCTTTTAAAGAGTCATTTTCATCATCATTAACTATATTTTTCTGGAATAACATTGTGTACACTGTTATAACCAGGGGTTCCAGACGAGTGAAAATATTCCCTCTAAGGTGAAAGCATAGTGCCTGAAGGTGCAATGCAAGCTAGAAAATAGAGCAGAGGAGCCGAAACAGCATGCAATCACAAAAAAGACTCATTGCGCATGCGCTTTTGCCTTAGACATACATTCAAAAACCACCTCAATATGGCGGACAAATGATGATTGCATTTGTGTGTCTTTCACATTGAATGAAGTACACTATTGGATTTAAACACAATTTTCCTTGGATTAATTATCCGAAATTACAAGTAAGTACAGCTTTTGATCACTTTGTAGCTTTTAGGGCTTTCAAACATAGTTAAGTGGTTAAAAGTGCATTTATTGCTTTTCAGTTACCGTTACTGTCTTTTAGTTTCCGTTAACCGTTACTATCGTGAAATTTCCATCATTCAAAACGCTACTAAAAATATCTGTCGTTATTTTCTTGAGTACTCGATAAGCAGCTTTTATTAATCATAAAAGAAAAGCTATAAGATATCAATAATCAACAAGTGAGAATCTTAATAAAAATGATTCTTGTGGTACGTAGATTATAACAGAAAGCTAGCGAAAAAAAAATCTCTCTCAGTCTAGCCTTTTTTTTTTTTTTTTTTTTTTTTTGGCTTTTTCATTCAAGTGTTAGAATTATTTCCTATTAGCGGTTAATGTCTGGATAGCGTTATAAATTTCTTTTGGTTTTTTTACCTATCGAAAAACTTCATGTGCATTTTATTTTGTTACTCTTGATTAACGTTTATGAAACGATTTTGTTTTTCCGTAACTAATATCCCTGAATATTTTTGGCTCTTCATGTAAATAATCCATAAGTACAGCTATGCTTCATTTTCGGAATGCGTCAAGGATTTAGCAAATGTATAATTTCTCACATTATTTAAATAATTACTCGTCTTTAAATTATAACGATTTGTGACAGATCTTTGATACCAAGTAAAGGGGTAGATATTTATTGTTTTATTAATTCTTAACATTACTTTTTGTAAAAAAAAAAAAAAAAAAAACTCGTCAGAGCTCTGAATTTTTCACATGTTTTTAACGGCCCCAGAGTTATTAATATTATTTATTTTATGAATTTTTAAGAAAACGATAAAGATTTCACTGGTTCGCAAAGTTTTTCATTTGCTTTTACCGCGCCTGTGAGTCAAAAGAGGTTGAGAAACACTGAGTTAGAGCAATGAGCACTTCTTAACTATGTTGAAAACTCTGAAATATAATCAAATGCTGTAATTACATGTTTTAATCATTTCCAGTATCGAGTTCAATGTAAAAAATGTCCAAAACGAAGAATATCATAAATCAAAACAAAACTTAAAAAAAACCACAACTGTATTCAAAAATGCACACAATACGGGGGAGGGGGGAGGAGGATCTATAGTAAGGGTGCCATTTCTCTCTCCAAAGGTTCCTTTTTTTCACTCCGGCTGTCTATTTTTTAAAAGGTGCCTGTTTTTCACCCTATTTAGAGGTGCGATTTCGGCTCCGTATTGGGTGTCGCTGGTGAACAAGCGTTTCTCCCCTGAAAGGTGCCGAATGCATCCTGTAGTTTTAACAGTGTATCTTGTCTTAAATTTTACTGCCAAACGTCTTTATATCTTTATGTGAGAAATTTCGGTTATGAGTAAAGTGATGAAGAATTTTCAGAAATGTCTCGTTTTAAAATAAACCCTTAAATGGTCATTTCCTTCATCCTTTAAGGTAGTTTTCGGGAACGTCATTGTGTTTCTTGTCTAAAATTTCAACTCTCGTAAGTAACTTTGTATCTTTACCCGGAGAAAAATCGATTAGGTCTCGTTTTCAATAAACGCTTTCCTTCTGGTAGAAGCACATTAATTTATTTAAAAATTGAAATTCCTTTAACCTTCCGAAAGCAGAATATCTCCAGGGGGTTGGGGTATGACAGTCGTTGCTTATCCAGGATTGGCACTGTGTCTTAAAATCACGAACTCCAGGATTTTTAACCCTCAACCTTGTTAATTTTAATAAAGTCTAATTGAAGGGCTCGGGGCAAAAACGTGATAAGCCACACTTTTGAAAAAATGTGTTTTTTTGTTCTAAATGGGCTGCTTTGATAATTGAAACAAACATGACAGAAAAACGTATCTGGTTTTAGTATTGAAGAATGTATAATATCTATAAATAATATTTAAATAATTTTTTAAAAGTTGGAAATTGGCCTACCGGAAAAAAAAATCATGTGGGAATTCACATTCTTACTCCGAGCCCTTCAGTTCTATTTTACTTGGTCTTATTTCATTATGCAGTGCTACATAAACTTGTCATTTTCTGCAACATTGACGTTTCTTGCACTTAGTTTGAATAAAAGACATGAATCTACTTTGCAGATATTTTTCGTCAAAGAGGTTTGTAAAAATAAAGATGATAATAGCCCGACTCTCAACTTAAAATAACTGATAGATGTTATAATAGACGCCGGCTGCGGATTAGGTGCTATTTATGGTTTCTCCTCGAAGCACTCAACTGCAGAAAAAAGCCAGACGTCTGACTGCCCTGTATTTTAAGGAAACAAAAATCAATAATAAAAAAAACCTAGTCGACATTTTCTCTTTAAAATCTGCATAAAAATGTAACTATTTGAGCAACTTTTTGTTGTTGCAACCAGTAGTAGGGAGATTTAGGGTCAAGTGAAATGGTGAAATATTCACTCTTTTTTTTTTAGCGGCACCAAAAATCGATACTTACGTTTTAATATTTTGTTGTTCGTCAAAAGTTGTTGTTTTTTTAAATTTATTTTTTGATTACAAAATGATAAAGTTATTGTTATCACCAGTTTGAATATTAGTAGAGACCTGCTAATATTCGATGCAGTATTTATTTATTTAATATTCAGCTCAAATTTATTTTTCGTATTTTGTACTATTAGTCAAGTGCATGTGGAGAAAAGTGATTACTATCAAATTTCATTTTGTTTACTTATTTAAACATTTATTAAATAACTTACGCATTCATTTATTAATTATTTCATTTACATTCCTTCGTTTGATAATTCACTTATTTATTCGTTCATTAATTTATTTTCTTATGCTTTCTCTGGGGGTTTTTTTTTCACTCATTTTTTTCTCATACATTAATTAATTTATTTATTGGTTTGTAATGCATTCATTTATTCGTTTTCTTTTATTTACTCATTCATTTGATCAAAAATATTTTTCAAAAATGTAAAAAAAAAAACATAAAAAGTGTATGATCTTTTATTATTTTTTTCAGGAGCCCGTTTTTTTTACAAACATCTGCTATAACAAGAAATTATCGCGGTCTATTCGTGCTATTTATAAGCGAGTTCGACTGGTAGATTCGACTGCAGATAAAAAAAGAAGCAAAAATGTAAAGAAAACAAAAAAAAAAAAAAAGGCAACCAAATTGTGTAATTTTTCTCTTTCATAATAATTTTTTTCTAACGTTTTCATTTCACTTCGGAGCTGAATTTCATTTAGCTCGAACACAAAGAAATTGAACTAACACAATTGCGAAAGAAAATCTCTTGTCTGCACTCTCAAGGGAGAGGGGAACCACAAGGAATCATAGGTGCGATTATGAATTCCTCTACCCCTATAAACCCCCCAAGAAACAGCCCTTTTCTGGGCAATCAAAAACATAAAAAAAAAAACAATCATAATAAGCTTAATAACAGCCTTTTATCATCGCAAAATCGCAGACGAACGATATCTAAGCAGAGCTCGTGCACTTCTCGATCACAGCGCCCCGGGGAGAAAGTGGGGAAAATAGAGAAGTCATATCTTCTCGTGCTAAAGGGAACAATTATCCCGTTGGAGTCCCATTAAAAACAAATCAGCTGCTACAAGAATTATAAGCCGCGAAGCCTGAAAGTAGGGTGCCTGTGAGCCGTGATAGTTTTCGTTCCCTCTTGGCGAATGTGGTTAGGTGAAAGAGTTAGGATTCAGGGAGAGGTAAACAGATCACTTGTTGATGGGCTATTTATGCATGTCAAAATTGTTTTGAGTGATGACTTTATAGCAATATTAACCATAAAAAAATAACCGCATCCCCGTGTTTTTGCTTTAATCTAATATAGAATTATTTATAAGCGTAACCCGTCCGTTCTTCGCGATATTACAGTCATGCAAAAGATAGGCCATACGTGGAAAAGCAAGTCAGGAAATGAGATTCAAAAGCAATTCTTCGTCAGTTCTCAAATTAAAGTTTTGTTGTCTGCATCTGGGTGATGCTCAGCGTCACGTGTGGGACAAGTTGGACAAATTTTTTGTTTTATTTGTACGTATTTACTTTCAGTGAAAGTAGAATATGCTTGCTGTTGTCTTGTGCCAGCTAGGTTGGTAATTTGCGGTGCCCTGCTTTACTCTTCCAACTGTACCTTAATTTGGTGTGAAGTCCGACTTCCACTGTACACACATGCCATACGCACCCGTTTATAGGGTAGGCAACCATTCACAGCCTAACAACACATTCACACAGAGGAAGGACAATGGCAGGAGAGACAAAAGAAAGTACATCCTTGCCCGACCCGAGATTCGAACCCAAGATCTCGCTCCGGGATCCGATATCTGGTAAATGTTGATATTAATCTGTGAATAACAACATTGACATGCCAAAAACATCGGTGAAAGTCGACAATCTCCGATTTCGGTCTTTCACGGTAATACGAATAAAAATTATTTTGGTTTAAAAGATACAAGTTTTCTCACCTAGTCAAAGTACTTTACTTGTGTTATATGATAAACCAAAAAGAAAATACATATCCAATAACCATTTTAATTATTATTTTTTGAATGAAGGGGCACACTTTTGTACCTCTGTTTTTGACTTCTCAATTCTAGCAAAATATGATCCGAATCTATTGCTAGTTTTTTTTTTTTTTTTCCTTTTAATGTACAGCGTGTCCCTGTTTAACCTGCAACGCCTCTATTTTCTTAAAGGATTGTTCTGATACGTACTTTCAGTTGCAAAAATGGTGAGAATGAGAAACAGAGTCAAGATATTGGAAGTTTGAAGCGATAAAAAAAAAAAGGTGCGAAATCAAACTTTTTATATGTCCCTCGAATCTTTAAAGTTACATTTAGAAAAATCACGCAAAAAAAAAAAAAGGAAAAGAAAATAAAACAATTTTACAAAAACAAACTTTTTGAATAGTAATAGTAGGGGAATGTGGGGCAAAGTGAAATGGTTAAGATGACTGATTTTTTTCCCGATGAACAAATCGGAAAATTGCTATGAGAATTACAGTTTATAAAGAAAGAACATTGTATTTTATGATATAACTTGCGTTGAAGCAGTGTTTTTTATTTTTTGGCAGTTAATTTGAGTCCTCATTAAAAAGGGGGAAAATTTTCACTTTATTTTTTTCATGGGGGCAAAGTGAAAAATAATATATTTTTCTAATGAAATATTTTCTATTCGATTATAAAACATATTTTTGACCAAAAGAACCAGTAAATAAAAGTTTGAATGAATAAATGAAAAGGTAATGAAACAATAAACGAATGATTAAGTGAATAAATCAATTAGTATATGAAGATAAATAAATGAGGGAGTAAAAGAATGAATAAGAAAAAAGGTGAATGAATGAATAAATAAGTGAATATTAAATGAAGGAATGGTAAATGAATTTATTAATTAATTAAACGCGTAAGTGAATTATATTAAATGATTGAATGAGTAAATGAAATAAACTATTTCATTTTGCCCCAACCCACTTTGCCCCGTATGTACTTGACTAATTGTACAATTTATTTAAAATATAAGTGAGCTTAATATTCACTACTGAATTGATTGTTAGGAGGTTTCAATTAATATTTAAAATGTTAATAACAAGAACTTTATGATTCTACAGCCATAAAAATATTTTTTGTCTTACAACAAAACATTACAATATACGTACCATTTTTTTTAAATTGCCTACATTACCAAATGCTTTAATATTCGGCAGGATTTTTTTCCTGACTGGAATAGATTACATATAGTACTATATAGTTAAAATAATACCAGATAGGGGGAGCTAAAAGCAGAGTAAATATTTCACTATTTCACATTGCCCCATGTTCCCCTACCTGTGATTGAAGTTTTGAAAAATTTATTCATCTTGATCTTACAATTTTCAATGTAATTGTATCAGTAATTGTTTGATTTATTTACAGTTGAAAAAATCCAGAGTCTGAATTTTAAAAATGTAATCATACTTTTAATCTACTATTTCTCTATTTTTAGCTGCCTCAATCATAGAATAAGTTTCATGTGCTGGCATGAAAAATTAACAGAAAACTTCTTAACTATTTAATAGTTACTAAAACTTCAGAAAAAAAAAGAAACAATTACATACAGTGAAACCTGTGTAAGTTGACCACTTGCGGTGCACTACTTTAGTGTTCAACTTAAACAGGTGTTCAGCTTAAAGAGTTTAAATAATATGATATATGGATTTAACTCTGTGCTTGAAAATAGCGGTCAACATAGACAGGTGGTCAACTTACAAGGGTGGTCAACTTTACAAGTTTTACTGCAACTGTTTAAAACTAATTACAGTAAAACCTGTAAAGTTGATCACCTGTCTAAGTTGACCGCTATTTTCAGGCACAGAATTAGATCTATACCATATAATTCAAACTCTATAAGTTGACTACCTGTTTAAGTTGAACACTGAAGTAGTGCACCGCAAGTGGTCAACTTACACAGATTTCACTTCACTAACTTCGTTCAAACTTATCCAGCCACTTTGGGTAACCTCGGAGCATGTGAATAATGTCATGTAAGAAAAATTATTTGAATAAAATTGTTTAACTTAGAATCAAAAAACTAGCATTTCTAAAGATTTAAAGACTCCCTATATTCATTTCATAGTATCACAAGCTCTTTTATAACTTCTTAATTACAACCTCAAACCGACACTGTCCGCAAATAACTTAAAAGAGAGAGGAATATATTGTTCTTAAACATTGTTGTGAAAACAATCCTTCTTTTTTCACATTCACCATCTTTTATTTACTCTTTCCGATCATTCTGATAACTACAAAGAGAAACTAGCAGAGCAAGATATTATTTTCTACTAGACATTACTAAGTGCTATACTTTTAACGCAATTCAACACCTGCATGACGAATTAATTCCTTTCTTGAGAGAGAAAAATTCTTCAAATGCCTGTTTTTTGACAAAACAATTTAATCGCCATAAAACGTTCCACATCTCTTATGGAAAAAATACATTCCGAAATACCTTTTTATTGCTACTTCAACATCATTAACGTCTTCATTTGCTAATAATCTGGATTCAGGTTGCCACATTTGGCATGTTATGTTTAATTTGATGTTTTAGAGGAGAACCTTATATAGGCGTCCCTCGTATAACACGGTACTTCTACAACACGGTTTCGATATTACACGGTACCAAATTTGCGATTATTTTAACACGGTTTCGATATTACACGGTGCGAAACTTGAATTTAATACTTCATGTTTTTGATACAACTCGAATGTAATATTTATAAACGATGGGATTTCATTTTTGTTTAATACATTCTGTTAATGGTTGATAACTCTAATAAGTTTTTACTTTGTTTTTATGAAACTTGGTTTCGATATAACACGGAATATGTTTTAGATATAGCACGATACATTTTGACCTGATTTTTCTCATGCACAACACATTTTACTTTCACCATAATACAATATTTCGCTCTTCCAAATATTGTTTTAAGGTAAAAGTAAAATGGAAAAAAATCAAAAAGTATCATTTGTTAAATAACGCGAGAAGCATAGTGCATGAATAGAGCCGTTCCGATCCTATCTGGTTTACGATACTTGATATCAATATTGCAATGTATCGATGTTGTTCATAACGACATAATATCGAAAAAAAATTGTATCGATATCGTAAGTATTAAATAAGTTAGTTGTCGAATAAAAATTGCATTGTTGTTTCAAATTAGATATTGCTTTGTGATTTATGGCAGAGAAGTAACTGATTTTTGTGCTACTACCTTCGGGGGAAAACCTTTTTTAGTAGGGGAATATGGGGTAAAGTGAAATAGTGAAGAGATAACTTATTTATTTCAGAATAAACAAATTGGAATGTTGTTTTGAAGATTACAGTACATTGAGAAAGAATAATGCATTTTATGATAAAACTTGAAACATTATTTCTTATTTTTGGCAAAAAAAAGGTGAAAAATTAATTATTTTTTCTTTTTCATGGAGCAAATTCAAAAATAAAATATTATTCTAATGAAATATTTTCTGCGTGGTTTAAAAGAGTATTTTTGGCGAAATGAATGAGCAAACAAAAGAATTAATGAATAGAGAATGAAACAATAAACGAATAAAAGAATAAACAAATTAATAAACTAATACATGAGAAAAAATAAATGATCGAATAAAACAGTGAAAGAATAATAAAATCAGGAATATTTAGATAATTAATGACAATATTTAAGAAAAAAAACACATTTAAAACAATAATTTAAAAAAAAATTCTAAAGATTCTGTTTAAATAAAATAACATAGAAAAATCACAATTTGTAAATTATTTATGTTCGGTGATGAAGAACAAATTTTGAGCATAACGGACACATATATTCAGCGGTCTTCAATGGGTTAAAGAGTTTTTTATTTTTTTATTCAAATGACGAATCAGTGATAAAGGAATAGTTTGATTCTCTGGCGTCATTTATACGTTTCCTGTTGCACAAACAATCTTTCGTTGATTTCGAAATTAATATGAACAAATGCAGTTTAAAATGAATGAGACAGCCTACAAGCGCAGTGAGACCTAAAGATGTAGCAACTGTTAGAAATCCAAGAGAGACGATTCGCAGATAAATGGAAAATTTCCAAGAGAAGCCTCAAAAGTACACCTATGTTGACGGCTACAACTAAACTCGCGAATGAATCGCAATGGCAAAGATGTATTGTTAGGTTTGGAAGACTTATTATTTTTTAAATTGAAGCTCTAAGTCAAAACCAAGGATGGAATGCTTTGTAGTTAACAGGGGCGCCCCGATCTAAAATTTTTGGTTGGGGGGAAACTCTAAATTTGCCGAATGAAATTCCGAATTTTACCGAATGATAAAATACGAGTATGCACACATATTTGCTTACAATTATTAACGCATCGTCAGATAAATAATAGCCGATGATCGAGTAACTCGCGAGTTTCAAAAATAAAACTCGAGCCACGGCATGATAATTTGATGATATGTTTTGGTAATGTTTAACATGCAGGGAAAGACTTTATTGTGACAAGGCTGAACTCGATCCGGTAACCTAACTGTGTTACTTGTAAGACTTTATTTCAGGGGAATGAAGAAACGAAAAAGTGGTTGAAAATTAACGCTATCCACTGGAGTTTAAGGTTAATCCACTGGAGTTAGGGTTAAAATTTGAACTATCAAAATATCATCAAACTGGCAATGGCTTCGTTCATTTAGTATCAGTAAAAAGTGCACAATTTTTAGGTACTGTCTTCCATTTTTTTGAATAATCGGGGGGGGGGGGTCAAAGTGACCTCCTATCGAGGCAGCCCTGATAGTTAACTAAAATTGAATCAGTTAATAAAACAAATAAAATGTGTTCATTGGAAAAAAAAAAAACTTTCGCAATAAAAAGAAAGAGAGAGAGAGAGAAGAAAGAAAAGAAAAGGAAATGAGTGAAAAACTTAAGAATGTCCTTAAAAACTTCCTATTGGAACACGTAATATGTAACAATAGAAGCGCTGGCAATATTGTTTAAAAGGAGTTGCTACCCTATATAGAAATTTTCTCAAAAAAATTTTATGATTGAAACTTACTATTTGTAGTATTTTAAAGATAAACTAGTCTACTGAAATGATATATTTGGAAAGTTCTGTTTGTTTCATAATTTAGAGGCACTTTTTTTTCTTTTATTCATGTGGATGCAATTTTTGAGGAGAAACTTGCATCCATGTTTTGAGTTTGGAGGTTTCCCGAAAAACAAGGGAAATGGACAATGGGGTTGTTTCCTTCAGTCAAAAGTAGTACTTTTAGTCACTGAAATTGATAGAATAAGCAAAAACAATTACATGGACCCAGAAAATTCTTTCATTTTCCCAACAGTATATTTTTTAATTAATTTTTTAAAATGTCCGATTTTTCAAACAAGGAGTGGTCTTGATGACTTCAAAAATGATGCTCTTTGGCGCATCTTTGTACCGCGTTTCCACGTTTTGATAATCAAGAAGCGAATTAAAATTGCGCTCTACGCTTGTTATCAACCCTATCGTTACCAATACACGTGAGTAAAGATGCGAATTAAACATTTTGCTCTGTGAATGGCAACACAGAATGGCATTTCATCATTTGTGATGTCATCGGCAAGAAATGTAAACAATAAAAAATCACCGATTTACGTAATTTTTTAAAAATATTAAACCTAAACAAATTATTTAAAAATGGTTAGATTCTATGTTTTAAAGCATGTTCTTTCAGAAAAAAATACTTTTAAAATATTGGAAACGACCCCATTATACCGAAATAAACTCTCACAACTTGGCATGTTTATGGGAGATATTTCGCCACTAGTATCCAAACTAACGTGGTAACCCTACCGCACGCGCAAGTAGTAAAGAAACTAAATGAAACTTTTTTTTGCACTGAAGAATTTCTCCATTTATAGCGACAACGATTACAGGTGTTTGCGACATTCTCGACGACCCCACTTCTGTCCACCCCAGCTCACGGTTGCGACAACTGTAGAATGCGAGTGTTGTCATAACAATCTCTCACATTTGGCTTGGTTCCAAGAAAAACCTCAACAGAAAAAAAAACGTAAAGCAAAGAAGCATCAAAACAATGATATACGTATCGTAAATTATTACACAGCAGCGGTTCAAATTTTTTTTTCTTCCTAATTTTCTTTTCCTTGTGTGGAACTTTCAGAAAGAATAAGTCTTACATACGGATATAAATTAATAATGGTCCACCGTTTAAGAAATTTAATTGCATGTGACATAAGAAATACGATGAGAAAGGAAAGAAAAACGCCATTTTTATATGACGTGGAATGTAATAAATTATCTATGTGTGAGTAAAAATGAGAAATAATAAGAGCTTGATATGATGTATGAGAGCAGATTAAAGCTGAGAATAGTGGCCAAATTACGCTCAGTTAATTACGTGATTATTTCCTAATTTTATCTGTGTTTGTGATTCGTTAATGTGTCAGCAGTCAAGTTTGACACAAATATATCTATTTTTATCTTTCGCTAAGATTATTGTTTGTTTTGACAGCTAAGGATTTAACATTTTGCATAGTTTTTTATTAAAAAAATATATTGGAAAGAAAATATTTTTCATCTCGCAGATATCAGAGTCTGTTTACTGGAATACGAATAATATCAATCATTTTGATTTGCATTTTTCATTTGAAAAATAGCATTTCAGAGTTTTGAAATTCAAAATGGTGCACGAGCGTTTCTTTTCTGACATTTCATTTGTTAATGTACTGTCTGACCATGGATTGTATGGAAAGACAAACATCCGTTTTACCGCCGGAAATGGAAGAATTTATAATTTTTTAGCGATGTCGGCTTTTGCAGAAGCAGAGTCTCATTCAATGAGCGGAATACGTGCATCAAATTTTTACTTTTCCCCCTCATTTAGCTAGATACGTCTTATCTGGACGTTTGAAAATTCCATACAATCCGTGGTTGTACTATACTGGGTGATCCAAAACTCAGTAGAATTCTTAAATCTTTATAATTGTTGAGCTACTATTTACAATAAAACGATGCGGTTTGCACAGGAATGCTCCGAAATACGGGTATTTTTGTCTATTATGAAAAAATTGTTGTGTTTTAGTAAAGGACGGATCCAGAAATTTCCCAAGAAGGGGGGCGATTGATTTTTTTACTTGCTTCTAAACCTCTTACTACGTATTTACATATGCTTGGAAGGGGGTTGTAACGTAATTTTTATATGAAAGGGGCCATTCATTAATTACGTAAGGATTATTTTGGCACTTTTTGACCCCCCCTCCCCATGTAAGGGTAAGTAAGATTTCTCAGACCCCCCCCCCCCTATCTTACGTAAGATTCCGTTTCGTTTTTCAAAATAATAAAGTAACGAATCTTACATCAGTGGAATCGTTATTAAATTCACTATTATTAAAATATTTTTTAAAACCTTTTTTTTTTTTGCAAAGAAACATTTACTAAAAGGAATCTAAACTGAATTTTTTTTCGTCAAATATTTTCTGTATATGATGCGATACTAATTAAAAATAAGACATTCCAAACACAGTGCGATTCTTTTATTATATTTTACACTATCTTATATCTTATATCTTACATTACCAAACCACTGGACAGCGCAATTTCTAATATTAAATATCAACTTGAAAAATATTACGTAAGAATGGGTCTGACCCTCTCCCCCCCCCCCAAGTAAGGGTATGTAGAGATTTTTCCAACCCCCTCCCCCTCGGGACCCTTACGTAATTAATGAATGGCCCCAAACAACAAAAATTTAGAAGTTTAGCCTAGAAGGGGAAGAAGGGAGAACGGGTTCCCGGACCCATTCTTTTCCTTTTCCGTTACCAAAGGTATTCTAAAATTGAGTTTTTAAACCTCTAATATCGTAAAAACAAGAGAGTGTTTAGAAACAACCTTCCATTAACATCATTGAATATCGTCTAAACTTGCGCTTTTTTTTGGGGGGGGGGGACTTAATTTTGAAATACTACCTGAACCTCGTCCTTTCCTCCCGCACTACGTGAAATAGTCTACAATCGCTACTATATGACTTAAATTTAAAAAAACAAAATTTGGGAGAAGGCCTCTAAACCTCTCCTTCTCATAATATCACAAAAGATATTCTGAGAAATTGCTTTTTTGAAATTTTAATTTCGAAAGTTTCCGGGAAAGAGTTTTCAACGTCATACGTTCCAGTAACATCATCAAAGATGGCCTACACTTGCGTTTTTTAGCGCTTCAATTCCAAAACATTGACGGTGCAGAATCCCTCAAGGGAGGGCAATCGCCCCCATCACCCCTCCCTTGTATCTGTCCTAGGTATTAGTTACATTTCTGACCAAAATGTACTGCTAGTGTTTTATGTAGAATACAATCTTATCATGCGTAAAAGAATCAAACAAATTAATTGCATATTATTTAGAACCGCAGGATGTTTTGATGTTTCTACAAGAAAAGCTTTTTCACAAGAGTTTTTTTGAAGATTCAAGAAACTGAATTTAAAACAAATTTCGATAAATTTCTTCTTTAACTTCTGTGTACAGGCATGCTCGCGTGACAAATCTTGATCACTATAACTTTTACCAAAAAGTTAAAAAACTGAAACCCGACTACAGCAGAAAACACTAAAAGGTAAGAAACAAGGTAGGTGCTGTTTGATATCATCGTCTTATTCAGTAAAGCAAGTCATTTGATATGTTAGATATTCCTATTTATTTGGCTCTATTAAAATCCCCTGTCACTTTCAAATTAATAACATTATAATTCATTTAAATGCCGTTGTCGTGCGTAGTTAACACTCCGTCGGGCGCAACTGATCTATTAGGCACACCTCGAATTCTTTAGTTAGCCACGCCCCCTAAATAGCTTCAATCAATGTATATTCATTTTCTCAAATAAACTTATGTTACATTCGAAAATCATGAAAAACTTTTATTTCTCTTCTTTGGTGTTTGTAGTTGACAATTTTTTCGTAAGAAAATGTGAACATGCGTAGAAAAGATCAGTAGATCAAAGTGTGCTTCCCAGGCTCAATGCGCCCGATCATGTTCTACAACATATTGCGCCCGACGGAGTGTTAACTATAGTTCCATTTCTTTTTTAATCAACGCACGACTGCGACCTTTGAAATGAAATATAAGGGTATTAATGTGAAAGTGACAGAGGATTTCAATAGAACTAAATAAATAGGAATATCTAACATATCATATGACTTGTTTTACTCAAAAAGACGATGATATCAAACAGCACCTTGTTTCTTACCTTTTAGTGTTTTTTGCTGTAGTCGGGTTCAGTTTTTTAAAATTTTTATTTTAATATTTTCCGTTTTTACCTGTGATGGATAACAAAGTAATAGCGTAAGTAATACACATTTAACAAGCAAGCATTTTAGTTCGATATGCAAACCTGGTAAATTTTATTTATTGCTATTATATCAAACTGATAGAAACTTTTAATTATAAAACATTGATCTTACTTAATAAGACTATAATAGTAATAAACACCAAACTTGTTTTTTACCTTTTGTTCCCATGTTCAGGTTATTGATTTATTTAAAACCCCTGCTAAAACAAAATCGATTAAAATTGAGAAGATAAAATCGACTTCTCTTATTGTTGAAGTTGGTTGAAATGTAGCCAATGTTATTCTGGAAATAATAACGAATTGGTTGACACCTTATTCATAAAAATCGGATTATTAGTTCAGGCGCCTCAGTGAACATACGTAAATACAAAGACTGCTAAAATAAAAAAAAAGTCATCTCCTGCTATTGTTAAAGGCGATTAAAATGTAGCCTATGGCCTATGTTACTCGGTCTATAATAACGAATCGATTGACACTTTATTCGTCAAAATCGGATGAAGAGCTTAGGCGATACGGTGAAACATACGCAAATACAGAGACTGCTAAAATAAAAAATAAATTTGAATTTTGACATCTGGAATTCAAATTGTTTTTCGCAATCACGAGTGTGTGTGTGTGCGTTTGTGTCTGTGTGCAGGCATGAGTGTGTGTATAGGTGTGTGTGTTTGTGTTTGTGTGCAGGTACGAGTGTGTGGGTAGTGTGTGTGTATGTGTGTGTAGGCGTGTGTGTAGGTAGTTGTGTATGTATGCCCGTGTGTGTAGGATATGGACACAACATGGAGACGGTTTTCGCTAGAGGAGCAGCATCGGGAGGGGCCGGTCGACGGTGGTGCTGCAGAGGGAGGCGAGGGGGGGAAATAAAATCAGCGTAACGTCAAGGACAGTCAAATGAGAACAATAAGCAATGTGATTGCTCAAAAAATAAAAAATAAATGTCTCCTGCTATTGTTGAAGTCGGTTAAAATGTAGCCTATGTTACCTGGCCCATAAAAACGTATCGATTGAACTTTATTCATCAAAATTGGATGAATAGTTTAGGTGCTACGGTGGAATAAAATAACAACAAAAAAAAATCAAAAAATCGTCGTCTTCTATTAACTTTTGAAGTCAGTTAAAATAGATCTTATGTTGCCCGGACCATGATAACGAATCGATTGACACTTTATTTATCAAAATTGGATGAATAGTTGAGGCGCTACGGTGGAACACACGTAAATACAAACATACATAAACAGCTAAAAACATAACTCTTCCTTCTGACTTCGCAGTAGTTGGTAAAAATGAAAAATGCGTAAGAATATACACACGCTCATGTTTGCATGTTTAAAAAATTGGTAATGATTCTAGATTCTAATGTTTATTTCATTTAAAGATATCAGATTTGGGAACTTTTTTAGGATGTCAGCTTTAGAACACTACCTGAACTATTATTGTTTCTACTTCTTCGTTTATAAATCCTCTTGATGTAAGCTTCCTCCCGTTCTCTCAGTGCAGTAATTTTATTATCAGTAACATAACATAGGCAATAATTTAAATTTCTATAGAAATATTACTAGATCAAATAAACATATTCGTCATCTCCAAATACCGTAACCCGATACTGCCCTTCTACGTTCTATTTCACACCACACACACTTGATATTTTTGAACTCATATTTCCGATAGAAAACCCAAAGCATGTCTTGTGTGTGTCGTGATCGAGACAACGAAACACAACCCTTTAATGGTCGGACGGAACATTGGAATTAATTGCTCGCAGTTAACGATACTTCCCCCAAATACTTAAACGATACAGATCGAAATAAGAACAATTCACACTTGTAGACGGAAACCCAATTCAAAAAGTTACATTGGTATGTGGTGCTAATGAGCCTTCTTGCTGCTGCATAATGCCTGGTTCTACACTTGTGGGGTTTTTCACTGTAGACAATAGGGTGTTGGACACGATTGATTGGTGACGGCTGCATTCCAGTGCAGGCCGATTCATCATCAGGTAAATGGGTGTCATTAACCCAGTGCTGATTTCGAACAATGTCGATCGCTTTTTAAGTAAGCAGTCAATCCATTTTGATTGCAGTGGTTGTAATAATTTCGATGGATGGGATCTTTGGTGACTGATTACGCAGCTGATTCATCATATTCCCGAGTTAATTCATCGTGGTCTTCATCCACCTCATACTTTATCTAATTGGGGAATGTTCAATATTTGAAGGTTTCTTTTGAATTTCCAAAAATGTTATTTGTTTCCAACAGAAATGATTTTCAAAAATAATCCCGTAAATGGGTTTCATTCTGTCCATTGCTGATTTCGAACAACGTCGATCGCTTTTTAAGTAATCAGTCAATCCATTTTGATTGCAGTCGATGTAATAATTTCGATGGACGGGATCTTCGTGGACTGATTTGGCAGCTGATTCATCATAGTACAAATTCGTCCCGAGTTAATTCATCGTGGTCTTCATCCATCCCATCCTTTATCTAATTGGGAAATGTTCAATATTTGATGGGGTTTCTCTCGAATTTCTAAGAATGTTAATTGTTTCCAACAGAAATGATTTTTAAAAATCATCCTGTAAATGGGCGTCCTTCTGTCACTAGCCCAGTGCTGATTTCGAACAATGTCGATCGCCTTTTGAGTGAACAGTCAATCTATTTTGATGCAGTAGCTTTAATAATTTCGACGGATGGGATCTTTCGTGACTGATTAGGTAGCTGATTCATCATGGTATGAATTCGTCCCGAATTAATTCTTCGTAGTTATACATCCTTTATCTAATAGGGAAATGTTCAATGATGGTTCTTTTCTTTTTTTAAAAAACATTTGTTTTCAACTGAAACATCTTCCCGAGTTATTCATGTGGTATTCATTTATGGCATTCTTTTTCTGACAACGTAGTTAATGTTCAACACACTACAGTAATCTGCAATATATGCATTTTAGCGTTGTCGTTTCATTTTTACTTTTCAAGCACATAAGTATATTTTCAACTGTATACTATAGTTGGGGCAAACATAACCTGGTAGCATTGTGAAGGCTACGTAGATCCTAATCACAGCATTACCATGCTGCCAGGTTAGGTTTGCCCCAACTACAGCTCAGTCAGAATTTATATTTAAAATACCATATTACGATTGTCTAAATGCATCTGTTTAGAAGACCTCCAAAACTCTCCTCTCGAAGAACCCCCCGGTGCGCCAACTAATTTTTGCCACACCAAAATAAATAAATAAATAAAATTCAATGTGAAAATACTCCAATCCAGCTCAGTTTGAGCTCGTTTTACACAATTACACTAATTATTTTTAATATAAATATCAAACTCTATTTTACCAATTATTTTCCTTACCAGAGATGAGTAATAAATTGAACAAAACATGCGAGTCACATTATGAAGATTCCCGATCTAGAAGAACATTTCATTTCAGAACCAATAAGAAGCCTTTTGCACCAAAACCTTTTCGAAACGATTCATCTTCACTTCAGTGTAAGGCTTTAACTTTATGTAAATATGTCATGATTTGAATTTTGTGCATATGGATCAATTCCTTTACATTAACGTAATTAATGAGGCGACGAAACTTTTCTTGAGAAAATAAATGATGCTAGCTGTCTTTGGTGGCATTTTTGCCAAGGAAAGGCTTTTTTCTGTCAAGATAGAATGGAAAATTAATGGGTTGAATGGAAATGCATAACACCAAAATACCACAGAAGAGACAATCATAGTATATTGAATAAAAACAGTCAATCTTCTACGCTGTCATGGCAACAACTTGGCGTTGTCAAACCAGGATTGTTAATTTTTTCATTCAGAATAAATGTCATAATTATTCTTAAATGATTTAGTTTAATCATAATTGCTAAAAGTCTTCCTTTATAAACATGCAATCTTCATTTCCCTTAACCTTGATTGATAAGCAACCTTGATCTAATAATGATAGTTGCATAGTTTGAAACTAATGCATGATTAACAATAATAATTCCAGCTCACGTTAATGATATGATTAATGACATCAGACCATGAAAAAGTGTAAAGGAATGTTAAACCTTGAAATGAACCGAAAAAAAGACGTTTTGGAAGAAAGTCACTAAATGAGACTTTTAAAAACTTCGTATTCTTTGTCTTCTTTGAGTCTTTGCGGATCGAAAGTTCAAGGCGAGAACTTAGGCCTTTTATCCACTTCTGTCTGACAATTCTGTTTCTCAGTGTTTTCTCCTTTGCTTATTTTTAAAGATTCTCTCAAGACTGCCTTTCTGTAGCTAGATACTAAATGTCTTCAGTTGCTGCTTTTTAAAAGTAATGCCAGGGATGATGTTATTGCCCAAGATTCCTCAATTTTTGTATCTAAGATCGGCCTAAAACGGTCTACGAGTTGGCAGGCGCACGGGCCTTCGGTTGCTTAAGAGTAATTTCTTTTAAAGCTGGACAAAGTCTACGAGAGTCTGAATGTTGACACCTTCAATTTCCCTGAAACTTTCAGGATGTATTAGTACTACAGTAAAACCTGTAAAGTTGACCACCTTTGTAAGTTGACCACCTGTTTATGTTGACCGCTTTTGTCAGGAACGGAATTAGTCCTATCTCATATAATAAAGGAAAACCTCTGTAACTTGACCACCTCTCTATCTTGACCACCTGTCTATCTTGACCACTAATGTACGCCAAATTTGGTTTGAAGTATTGTAAAAAACCCTTTGTAAGTTGACCACTGAGTTTATTTTATTAAACTTTCTTTAAAAAATTATTTTATTATATTATTTATTTATTTATTTATTATTATTATTATTATTTTGATAGCTTTCCAAAAATGTTTTTAATGCTTTGATGAGAGACTAGCATTTTACTAACTAACCAGCAGTATAAAGTTTATGCTGCTCTTTATTCTCCAAACTTGTTTTTTATTTGTTGTTCTATTTGAGATAGCTTTTTGTACTCTGTTCAATGAAAATTAGGTGTCAGTAAAAAAGTTCAATGTCTTTTCTTTTATTTCCAATATGTTGTGGCAATGCAGGAATTGTGCAGGCCAGGATCTATACATTTTGGGCCCCCCCCCCTCCTGCAACAAAATATGTAGGGGCCCTCCTTAGTGGCCAGCAGTGTCTATTTGTAAAGTGAATAAGTTTTAGTGCTATTTTTTTCTATTTTTTCTTCAATTTCTAAGACCGTTAGCCCCTTTAAGGACGCGGGCCCCTTACTCTGCGGGTACGCAGATCTGGGCCTGTTAATGAGTAAAGTTACATGTTTCTGGTGCAAGGGATTAAGAGATAGGACATTTTAATTTTGCCGTTATGAACTGGGAGAGTCGCGCTTATTGCTCTTTGTGCTATAAATTGTACAAAAAAGGCTTGAAAAAGAAAGTTAGTTGAACTTCAGATTAATAAAAAGTATGAAATTTATTAAAATTAATTGAAAATGGAAAAAGCCAGAGAAAATTAGCCGGCACATATGGAATTTCTAAAACTACAGTGTCTAATATAGTTAAAAACAAGGAAAAAAATAACAAAATTATTTGAATAATATTTTAAATTATTGTTTCACTTTCAATAATGTTAAACAATGAAAGTGAGTTGAACAGAAAGGATAAGGGTGAATTACTCAAAAAATGAAAACATGGTGCTATAAATGACAAAAAAAAAAAAAAAAAAAAAAAAACATTACCGCCTTTTATAAGTTGACCACCTGTCTAAGTTGACCAGCAAAGTACTGCACCGCGAGTGGTCAACTTACACAGGTTTCACTGTATTGTCATAAATAAAAGCGAAGCTTCTTTCCTCTCTAATTTAACTTGTTGGCTCTTTGTACTGGTTAAAGTTTCAGATCGTGAACATATGGTACTAAATATATGATCATTTTGCTCCAAAAGTAATGAGTGAGCCACGCCATTTTTTCAAAACGTGGATACACTTGATGCTAGGTACATGATAGCATAAATAATTTGGTGACTCACTCCTGGCTTTGAGGGCAAAAGCCATTGCAGTATTTTTTTATTTTATTTTATTTTATTTTATTTATTTTTTTTTTAATTTTTTTTTTATTTATTTTTTATTTATTTTTTTTTTTTGCCTTGTTTGTGTCCGGATATTTGCTAAAGCCGTGAGTGACCCTTGGAAATAAGTGTAGGATAAATTACTCACCATAGTACAGCACTCAAAAAAAACAGAAAATAACATGGGTTACTCTTTGCTTTAGGAGTTAAACGGTCTCAAAGTTGATGATTTTTCAAAGAAAAAAAAGTCAAGTTTCAGGGTCAATAACTCTGTGCGTGACGAGTCAATTAACTAAGTCAGTCAAATTTTGTGATACAGTGGTAGTTTTGTCCATGTAGTCAAGTTTAAGGTCCAGGTTAGAAATCCAAGGCAACTTATCAACTTTTTAAATTAAATGGTCTCAAAGTTGATAATTTGAAACAAAAAGAATCAAAGTTTTAGGTCCATTACTCTTAAAAGACCAGAGTCAACAACTTTGAGAAAGAACTGGAATTATATTCCACGTGGTATAGTTTTAGACTCATAGAAACTCATAGAATCTAATCATATTTTTCTATTTAACGTTCTCAAAAATGATTTCAGTATAAAGACTCGTTTTTTCACGAGTTTACATGCGTGTTACAAAAAATCTAATGAGCTTAAACTCATAAAAATACTGGAACGTATCAACAGCCAAATGTACTTTTAGCTCCCAAAATTTCATGCTTCCAGTGGGATGAAATTTTCTTCAAACCACAAGATGGCAATTCGTCTCACAAAGCCATTTTGGAGCACTAATTTTGAAGATCCTTTTCCTAGACCCTCAGGATTTGGATGTCGGAAGCTGAAAACTTGCATAGGCTAGTTTAAAAGGTTTCTCTACACCTCAATAAAATTTCATCCAATTCGGAGATGATCGAGCGGGGTCAGCTGGAATGGAATGACTCAAATTATAACATTATGCACGAGTAATGCATTCAATGAATTTTCTACCAAATACTCCTGAAGTTAATTATCTTGTGTTTTTAACACAAAAGTTAACATCTATATCTGACGGCATTTATCCGACAAACAGCCATACTTGCAAAACCTTTAACCGATCGAATTATTGCTTGAAAATAAATTCATTAACCGAATAACTGCTTCAAAAGTCGATCAAATTACCACTTGTGAAACATTTTACCAATCGAACTACTGCTTGTAAAACCTTTAACCAATAAAATTTCTGCTTGAAATAAAATTAGAATTAATCTGCTGCTTGAAACTCCAATCAAGTTACCACTAGCGAAACGTTTTACCAATCAAACTACTGCTTGCAAAATCTTTTACCAATCAAATTACTACTTGCAAAAGCTTTTTTCCCTATTGACGTTTCAGTTCATTATATGCGCTTTTGAAAACTAAAATCCGATTAAAAATTTTCTAAAACTGCACTAATGTCATTTGCTTGCTCACAAACAGCGTTTTAAGAAAATTATGATGCGAATGCCACTGTTTTTCAAAATGATGTGTTTATGTTCTGTTTTGACCAGACCATACCGTTGCAGAACGAAAAAATTCCAGCACTCAGTTATTCATCAACTACCAGCTTTTGTTGCCAGGTACAATAATGACATTCGCGCTAATCATAATAACAAGTGACAATGAACAAACTGAATGGAAAGAAAGAATGGGGAATAGAAAAAAAATCCAAGCACGGCGCACATTCGAAAATTTGACACGACATGATTATCAATCAAAAGGAAGATTGCATCATTTGATATTCTGTTCATCATAGCCCATTTCCGGCACGCTTGGCAAAAATCTGTTATGCGCGAAATGAATTAACTCTATGATAGTGGTGAGCTTATGTGTTTGTATAAATACAACTCAATTTTGCCCCCAAACCTGAAGGTTGAATTAGTTTCAACGGCAAAACTGAAGATAAATGGACTCTTTACGTTTGCAAATTGCAACATGATTTAAAGTGTTACAACGGAACACCGTTCATCGTATAAAGAGTAAATTATCTCTATAATACTCGCACATCAGATTCTTTTAAGAAAAATAAAAACCTTGAAATGTATATGATATGTGCTCTATTTTGAATTTGAAAATTCGAAAGGAATACGAATTAATTCTTTGTGTTTTGTTTCTTTGTGATGTGTTCTTTGTTCTCTGAAGCTAGCAATGGAACTAGTGAACTAGCACGGAATGATTTTTTTTGAAAAAAACTTAAAAAGTAATCAATGTATCACTTGAGAAAAATACCTGATGTGGACTCCACATTGCTTCTTTATAAGCCAGTTAAATAGTCGTTTACAAGTTGTCAAGTTGCAGTATCACATGTGGTTTGAGTAGTAACCGACAAAGAGGACAGAGGAGTTGATCTGAAGATTTTGGAGAAGAGTCATTACAGAGGGTGGCGAAATTATTATACTCAAACAAACTTTTCTGTATTTTTATCGTTTGTTATTGCTGTTACATAGCTTTTTTTTTTTTTTTTAACACATTTTAGAGTTTAAAACATAAATTAAACATATTAAACGTCAAGTACCTGCTAATCGATACTATAAATAGGTTAAAAAAATAATTAATGTTTTGTAACTCCGCCTTTTACTGCTATCACGGTTTGGATGCGGCATGACATGCTTTGAATGCATGATATGGCTACATGAGTTACCTAGTGTTATCTATAAAATTGTTATTTTTTTCCAAGAATCACACTCACATGAAGAAACTTGTAAATTGAAATTTTAACGTTCACCTACAGTGACGTCTATCACATTTAAAATATTTTTTAAAAAACAAGAAGTGTTGCCAGAATAAACTTTAAATTTTTAAATGACGTGTAAAATTTGTTTACTTTGGTTTTATAAATATTCTTCTGGGACAGGGCTGCAATAATCTTTTTTTAATGATTTTTCACTTCATTTAAAGCAAGAAGAAAACTTCTGAGCTGCTTTCTGTACAATTCTGTAATGCACAATTCCGTAATTAAAAAGAATTTTACAGGACACGAATAAATAAAATGTATATTTATTTACGTCTTGTTACATACACGTTACGTTTGTGCTATTTGCTGCCAAAATCAATTTTTAAATTCAAAATGAGAAGAAAACTTTTGCGTTGCCTTTATGTACTTCCACCAGGCCCGGCTCCTGGTTTAGGCGACCTAGGCGGTCGCCTAGAGCGGCAGATTTTAGGGACGGCAAATTTCGAAGCTGTATTTTTTAGCTGTATCGATTAGGTCTCGTTTTCAATAAACGCTTTCCTTCTGGTAGAAGCACATTAATTTATTTAAAAATTGAAATTCCTTTAACCTTCCGAAAGCAGAATATCTCCAGGGGGTTGGGGTATGACAGTCGTTGCTTATCCAGGATTGGCACTGTGTCTTAAAATCACGAACTCCAGGATTTTTAACCCTCAACCTTGTTAATTTTAATAAAGTCTAATTGAAGGGCTCGGGGCAAAAACGTGATAAGCCACACTTTTGAAAAAATGTGTTTTTTTGTTCTAAATGGGCTGCTTTGATAATTGAAACAAACATGACAGAAAAACGTATCTGGTTTTAGTATTGAAGAATGTATAATATCTATAAATAATATTTAAATAATTTTTTAAAAGTTGGAAATTGGCCTACCGGAAAAAAAAATCATGTGGGAATTCACATTCTTACTCCGAGCCCTTCAGTTCTATTTTACTTGGTCTTATTTCATTATGCAGTGCTACATAAACTTGTCATTTTCTGCAACATTGACGTTTCTTGCACTTAGTTTGAATAAAAGACATGAATCTACTTTGAAGATATTTTTCGTCAAAGAGGTTTGTAAAAATAAAGATGATAATAGCCCGACTCTCAACTTAAAATAACTGATAGATGTTATAATAGACGCCGGCTGCGGATTAGGTGCTATTTATGGTTTCTCCTCGAAGCACTCAACTGCAGAAAAAAGCCAGACGTCTGACTGCCCTGTATTTTAAGGAAACAAAAATCAATAATAAAAAAAACCTAGTCGACATTTTCTCTTTAAAATCTGCATAAAAATGTAACTATTTGAGCAACTTTTTGTTGTTGCAACCAGTAGTAGGGAGATATAGGGTCAAGTGAAATGGTGAAATATTCACTCTTTTTTTTTAGCGGCACCAAAAATCGATACTTACGTTTTAATATTTTGTTGTTCGTCAAAAGTTGTTGTTTTTTTAAATTTATTTTTTGATTACAAAATGATAAAGTTATTGTTATCACCAGTTTGAATATTAGTAGAGACCTGCTAATATTCGATGCAGTATTTATTTATTTAATATTCAGCTCAAATTTATTTTTCGTATTTTGTACTATTAGTCAAGTGCATGTGGAGAAAAGTGATTACTATCAAATTTCATTTTGTTTACTTATTTAAACATTTATTAAATAACTTACGCATTCATTTATTAATTATTTCATTTACATTCCTTCGTTTGATAATTCACTTATTTATTCGTTCATTAATTTATTTTCTTATGCTTTCTCTGGGTTTTTTTTTTTCACTCATTTTTTTCTCATACATTAATTAATTAATTTATTGGTTTGTAATGCATTCATTTATTCGTTTTCTTTTATTTACTCATTCATTTGATCAAAAATATTTTTCAAAAATTTTAAAAAAAAAACATAAAAAGTGTATGATCTTTTATTATTTTTTTCAGGAGCCCGTTTTTTTTTACAAACATCTGCTATAACAAGAAATTATCGCGGTCTATTCGTGCTATTTATAAGCGAGTTCGACTGGTAGATTCGACTGCAGATAAAAAAAGAAGCAAAAATGTAAAGAAAACAAAAAAAAAAAAAAAAAAGGCAACCAAATTGTGTAATTTTTCTCTTTCATAATAATTTTTTTCTAACGTTTTCATTTCACTTCGGAGCTGAATTTCATTTAGCTCGAACACAAAGAAATTGAACTAACACAATTGCGAAAGAAAATCTCTTGTCTGCACTCTCAAGGAAGAGGGGAACCACAAGGAATCATAGGTGCGATAATGAATTCCTCTACCCCTATAAACCCCCCAAGAAACAGCCCTTTTCTGGGCAATCAAAAACATAAAAAAAAAAAAAACAATCATAATAAGCTTAATAACAGCCTTTTATCATCGCAAAATCGCAGACGAACGATATCTAAGCAGAGCTCGTGCACTTCTCGATCACAGCGCCCCGGGGAGAAAGTGGGGAAAATAGAGAAGTCATATCTTCTCGTGCTAAAGGGAACAATTATCCCGTTGGAGTCCCATTAAAAACAAATCAGCTGCTACAAGAATTATAAGCCGCGAAGCCTGAAAGTAGGGTGCCTGTGAGCCGTGATAGTTTTCGTTCCCTCTTGGCGAATGTGGTTAGGTGAAAGAGTTAGGATTCAGGGAGAGGTAAACAGATCACTTGTTGATGGGCTATTTATGCATGTCAAAATTGTTTTGAGTGATGACTTTATAGCAATATTAACCATAAAAAAATAACCGCATCCCCGTGTTTTTGCTTTAATCTAATATAGAATTATTTATAAGCGTAACCCGTCCGTTCTTCGCGATATTACAGTCATGCAAAAGATAGGCCATACGTGGAAAAGCAAGTCAGGAAATGAGATTCAAAAGCAATTCTTCGTCAGTTCTCAAATTAAAGTTTTGTTGTCTGCATCTGGGTGATGCTCAGCGTCACGTGTGGGACAAGTTGGACAAATTTTTTGTTTTATTTGTACGTATTTACTTTCAGTGAAAGTAGAATATGCTTGCTGTTGTCTTGTGCCAGCTAGGTTGGTAATTTGCGGTGCCCTGCTTTACTCTTCCAACTGTACCTTAATTTGGTGTGAAGTCCGACTTCCACTGTACACACATGCCATACGCACCCGTTTATAGGGTAGGCAACCATTCACAGCCTAACAACACATTCACACAGAGGAAGGACAATGGCAGGAGAGACAAAAGAAAGTACATCCTTGCCCGACCCGAGATTCGAACCCAAGATCTCGCTCCGGGATCCGATATCTGGTAAATGTTGATATTAATCTGTGAATAACAACATTGACATGCCAAAAACATCGGTGAAAGTCGACAATCTCCGATTTCGGTCTTTCACGGTAATACGAATAAAAATTATTTTGGTTTAAAAGATACAAGTTTTCTCACCTAGTCAAAGTACTTTACTTGTGTTATATGATAAACCAAAAAGAAAATACATATCCAATAACCATTTTAATTATTATTTTTTGAATGAAGGGGCACACTTTTGTACCTCTGTTTTTGACTTCTCAATTCTAGCAAAATATGATCCGAATCTATTGCTAGTTTTTTTTTTTTTTTTCCTTTTAATGTACAGCGTGTCCCTGTTTAACCTGCAACGCCTCTATTTTCTTAAAGGATTGTTCTGATACGTACTTTCAGTTGCAAAAATGGTGAGAATGAGAAACAGAGTCAAGATATTGGAAGTTTGAAGCGATAAAAAAAAAAGGTGCGAAATCAAACTTTTTATATGTCCCTCGAATCTTTAAAGTTACATTTAGAAAAATCACGCAAAAAAAAAAGGAAAAGAAAATAAAACAATTTTACAAAAACAAACTTTTTGAATAGTAATAGTAGGGGAATGTGGGGCAAAGTGAAATGGTTAAGATGACTGATTTTTTTCCCGATGAACAAATCGGAAAATTGCTATGAGAATTACAGTTTATAAAGAAAGAACATTGTATTTTATGATATAACTTGCGTTGAAGCAGTGTTTTTTATTTTTTGGCAGTTAATTTGAGTCCTCATTAAAAAGGGGGAAAATTTTCACTTTATTTTTTTCATGGGGGCAAAGTGAAAAATAATATATTTTTCTAATGAAATATTTTCTATTCGATTATAAAACATATTTTTGACCAAAAGAACCAGTAAATAAAAGTTTGAATGAATAAATGAAAAGGTAATGAAACAATAAATGAATGATTAAGTGAATAAATCAATTAGTATATGAAGATAAATAAATGAGGGAGTAAAAGAATGAATAAGAAAAAAGGTGAATGAATGAATAAATAAGTGAATATTAAATGAAAAAATGGTAAATGAATTTATTAATTAATTAAACGCGTAAGTGAATTATATTAAATGATTGAATGAGTAAATGAAATAAACTATTTCATTTTGCCCCAACCCACTTTGCCCCGTATGTACTTGACTAATTGTACAATTTATTTAAAATATAAGTGAGCTTAATATTCACTACTGAATTGATTGTTAGGAGGTTTCAATTAATATTTAAAATGTTAATAACAAGAACTTTATGATTCTACAGCCATAAAAATATTTTTTGTCTTACAACAAAACATTACAATATACGTACCATTTTTTTTAAATTGCCTACATTACCAAATGCTTTAATATTCGGCAGGATTTTTTTCCTGACTGGAATAGATTACATATAGTACTATATAGTTAAAATAATACCAGATAGGGGGAGCTAAAAGCAGAGTAAATATTTCACTATTTCACATTGCCCCATGTTCCCCTACCTGTGATTGAAGTTTTGAAAAATTTATTCATCTTGATCTTACAATTTTCAATGTAATTGTATCAGTAATTGTTTGATTTATTTACAGTTGAAAAAATCCAGAGTCTGAATTTTAAAAATGTAATCATACTTTTAATCTACTATTTCTCTATTTTTAGCTGCCTCAATCATAGAATAAGTTTCATGTGCTGGCATGAAAAATTAACAGAAAACTTCTTAACTATTTAATAGTTACTAAAACTTCAGAAAAAAAAAAGAAACAATTACATACAGTGAAACCTGTGTAAGTTGACCACTTGCGGTGCACTACTTTAGTGTTCAACTTAAACAGGTGTTCAGCTTAAAGAGTTTAAATAATATGATATATGGATTTAACTCTGTGCTTGAAAATAGCGGTCAACATAGACAGGTGGTCAACTTACAAGGGTGGTCAACTTTACAAGTTTTACTGCAACTGTTTAAAACTAATTACAGTAAAACCTGTAAAGTTGATCACCTGTCTAAGTTGACCGCTATTTTCAGGCACAGAATTAGATCTATACCATATAATTCAAACTCTATAAGTTGACTACCTGTTTAAGTTGAACACTGAAGTAGTGCACCGCAAGTGGTCAACTTACACAGATTTCACTTCACTAACTTCGTTCAAACTTATCCAGCCACTTTGGGTAACCTCGGAGCATGTGAATAATGTCATGTAAGAAAAATTATTTGAATAAAATTGTTTAACTTAGAATCAAAAAACTAGCATTTCTAAAGATTTAAAGACTCCCTATATTCATTTCATAGTATCACAAGCTCTTTTATAACTTCTTAATTACAACCTCAAACCGACACTGTCCTCAAATAACTTAAAAGAGAGAGGAATATATTGTTCTTAAACATTGTTGTGAAAACAATCCTTCTTTTTTCACATTCACCATCTTTTATTTACTCTTTCCGATCATTCTGATAACTACAAAGAGAAACTAGCAGAGCGAGATATTATTTTCTACTAGACATTACTAAGTGCTATACTTTTAACGCAATTCAACACCTGCATGACGAATTAATTCCTTTCTTGAGAGAGAAAAATTCTTCAAATGCCTGTTTTTTGACAAAACAATTTAGTCGCCATAAAACGTTCCACATCTCTTTTGGAAAAAATACATTCCGAAATACCTTTTTATTGCTACTTCAACATCATTAACGTCTTCATTTGCTAATAATCTGGATTCAGGTTGCCACATTTGGCATGTTATGTTTAATTTGATGTTTTAGAGGAGAACCTTATATAGGCGTCCCTCGTATAACACGGTACTTCTACAACACGGTTTCGATATTACACGGTACCAAATTTGCGATTATTTTAACACGGTTTCGATATTACACGGTGCGAAACTTGAATTTAATACTTCATGTTTTTGATTCAACTCGAATGTAATATTTATAAACGATGGGATTTCATTTTTGTTTAATACATTCTGTTAATGGTTGATAACTCTAATAAGTTTTTACTTTGTTTTTATGAAACTTGGTTTCGATATAACACGGAATATGTTTTAGATATAGCACGATACATTTTGACCTGATTTTTCTCATGCACAACACATTTTACTTTCACCATAATACAATATTTCGCTCTTCCAAATATTGTTTTAAGGTAAAAGTAAAATGGAAAAAAATCAAAAAGTATCATTTGTTAAATAACGCAAGAAGCATAGTGCATGAATAGAGCCGTTCCGATCCTATCTGGTTTACGATACTTGATATCAATATTGCAATGTATCGATGTTGTTCATAACGACATAATATCGAAAAAAAATTGTATCGATATCGTAAGTATTAAATAAGTTAGTTGTCGAATAAAAATTGCATTGTTGTTTCAAATTAGATATTGCTTTGTGATTTATGGCAGAGAAGTAACTGATTTTTGTGCTACTACCTTCGGGGGAAAACCTTTTTTAGTAGGGGAATATGGGGTAAAGTGAAATAGTGAAGAGATAACTTATTTATTTCAGAATAAACAAATTGGAATGTTGTTTTGAAGATTACAGTACATTGAGAAAGAATAATGCATTTTATGATAAAACTTGAAACATTATTTCTTATTTTTGGCAAAAAAAAAAGGTGAAAAATTAATTATTTTTTCTTTTTCATGGAGCAAATTCAAAAATAAAATATTATTCTAATGAAATATTTTCTGCGTGGTTTAAAAGAGTATTTTTGGCGAAATGAATGAGCAAACAAAAGAATTAATGAATAGAGAATGAAACAATAAACGAATAAAAGAATAAACAAATTAATAAACTAATACATGAGAAAAAATAAATGATCGAATAAAACAGTGAAAGAATAATAAAATCAGGAATATTTAGATAATTAATGACAATATTTAAGAAAAAAAACACATTTAAAACAATAATTTTTAAAAAATTCTAAAGATTCTGTTTAAATAAAATAACATAGAAAAATCACAATTTGTAAATTATTTATGTTCGGTGATGAAAAACAAATTTTGAGCATAACGGACACATATATTCAGCGGTCTTCAATGGGTTAAAGAGTTTTTTTTATTTTTTTATTCAAATGACGAATCAGTGATAAAGGAATAGTTTGATTCTCAGGCGTCATTTATACGTTTCCTGTTGCACAAACAATTTTTCGTTGATTTCGAAATTAATATGAACAAATGCAGTTTAAAATGAATGAGACAGCCTACAAGCGCAGTGAGACCTAAAGATGTAGCAACTGTTAGAAATCCAAGAGAGACGATTCGCAGATAAATGGAAAATTTCCAAGAGAAGCCTCAAAAGTACACCTATGTTGACGGCTACAACTAAACTCGCGAATGAATCGCAATGGCAAAGATGTATTGTTAGGTTTGGAAGACTTATTATTTTTTAAATTGAAGCTCTAAGTCAAAACCAAGGATGGAATGCTTTGTAGTTAACAGGGGCGCCCCGATCTAAAATTTTTGGTTGGGGGGAAACTCTAAATTTGCCGAATGAAATTCCGAATTTTACCGAATGATAAAATACGAGTATGCACACATATTTGTTTACAATTATTAACGCATCGTCAGATAAATAATAGCCGATGATCGAGTAACTCGCGAGTTTCAAAAATAAAACTCGAGCCACGGCATGATAATTTGATGATATGTTTTGGTAATGTTTAACATGCAGGGAAAGACTTTATTGTGACAAGGCTGAACTCGATCCGGTAACTTAACTGTGTTACTTGTAAGACTTTATTTCAGGGGAATGAAGAAACGAAAAAGTGGTTGAAAATTAACGCTATCCACTGGAGCTTAAGGTTAATCCACTGGAGTTAGGGTTAAAATTTGAACTATCAAAATATCATCAAACTGGCAATGGCTTCGTTCATTTAGTATCAGTAAAAAGTGCACAATTTTTAGGTACTGTCTTCCATTTTTTTTGAATAATCGGGGGGGGGGGGGGGTCAAAGTGACCTCCTATCGAGGCAGCCCTGATAGTTAACTAAAATTGAATCAGTTAATAAAACAAATAAAATGTGTTCATTGGAAAAAAAAAAAAACTTTCGCAATAAAAAGAAAGAGAGAGAGAGAGAGAGAGAAGAAAGAAAAGAAAAGGAAATGAGTGAAAAACTTAAGAATGTCCTTAAAAACTTCCTATTGGAACACGTAATATGTAACAATAGAAGCGCTGGCAATATTGTTTAAAAGGAGTTGCTACCCTATATAGAAATTTTCTCAAAAAAATTTTGTGATTGAAACTTACTATTTGTAGTATTTTAAAGATAAACTAGTCTACTGAAATGATATATTTGGAAAGTTCTGTTTGTTTCATAATTTAGAGGCACTTTTTTTTCTTTTATTCATGTGGATGCAATTTTTGAGGAGAAACTTGCATCCATGTTTTGAGTTTGGAGGTTTCCCGAAAAACAAGGGAAATGGACAATGGGGTTGTTTCCTTCAGTCAAAAGTAGTACTTTTAGTCACTGAAATTGATAGAATAAGCAAAAACAATTACATGGACCCAGAAAATTCTTTCATTTTCCCAACAGTATATTTTTTAATTAATTTTTTAAAATGTCCGATTTTTCAAACAAGGAGTGGTCTTGATGACGTCAAAAATGATGCTCTTTGGCGCATCTTTGTACCGCGTTTCCACGTTTTGATAATCAAGAAGCGAATTAAAATTGCGCTCTACGCTTGTTATCAACCCTATCGTTACCAATACACGTGAGTAAAGATGCGAATTAAACATTTTGCTCTGTGAATGGCAACACAGAATGGCATTTCATCATTTGCGATGTCATCGGCAAGAAATGTAAACAATAAAAAATCACCGATTTACGTAATTTTTTAAAAATATTAAACCTAAACAAATTATTTAAAAATGGTTAGATTCTATGTTTTTAAGCATGTTCTTTCAGAAAAAAATACTTTTAAAATATTGGAAACGACCCCATTATACCGAAATAAACTCTCACAACTTGGCATGTTTATGGGAGATATTTCGCCACTAGTATCCAAACTAACGTGGTAACCCTACCGCACGCGCAAGTAGTAAAGAAACTAAATGAAACTTTTTTTTGCACTGAAGAATTTCTCCATTTATAGCGACAACGATTACAGGTGTTTGCGACATTCTCGACGACCCCACTTCTGTCCACCCCAGCTCACGGTTGCGACAACTGTAGAATGCGAGTGTTGTCATAACAATCTCTCACATTTGGCTTGGTTCCAAGAAAAACCTCAACAGAAAAAAAAACGTAAAGCAAAGAAGCATCAAAACAATGATATACGTATCGTAAATTATTACACAGCAGCGGTTCAAATTTTTTTTTTCTTCCTAATTTTCTTTTCCTTGTGTGGAACTTTCAGAAAGAATAAGTCTTACATACGGATAGAAATTAATAATGGTCCACCGTTTAAGAAATTTAATTGCATGTGACATAAGAAATACGATGAGAAAGGAAAGAAAAACGCCATTTTTATATGACGTGGAATGTAATAAATTATCTATGTGTGAGTAAAAATGAGAAATAATAAGAGCTTGATATGATGTATGAGAGCAGATTAAAGCTGAGAATAGTGGCCAAATTACGCTCAGTTAATTACGTGATTATTTCCTAATTTTATCTGTGTTTGTGATTCGTTAATGTGTCAGCAGTCAAGTTTGACACAAATATATCTATTTTTATCTTTCGCTAAGATTATTGTTTGTTTTGACAGCTAAGGATTTAACATTTTGCATAGTTTTTTATTAAAAAAATATATTGGAAAGAAAATATTTTTCATCTCGCAGATATCAGAGTCTGTTTACTGGAATACGAATAATATCAATCATTTTGATTTGCATTTTTCATTTGAAAAATAGCATTTCAGAGTTTTGAAATTCAAAATGGTGCACGAGCGTTTCTTTTCTGACATTTCATTTGTTAATGTACTGTCTGACCATGGATTGTATGGAAAGACAAACATCCGTTTTACCGCCGGAAATGGAAGAATTTATAACTTTTTAGCGATGTCGGCTTTTGCAGAAGCAGAGCCTCATTCAATGAGCGGAATACGTGCATCAAATTTTTACTTTTCCCCCTCATTTAGCTAGATACGTCTTATCTGGACGTTTGAAAATTCCATACAATCCGTGGTTGTACTATACTGGGTGATCCAAAACTCAGTAGAATTCTTAAATCTTTATAATTGTTGAGCTACTATTTACAATAAAACGATGCGGTTTGCACAGGAATGCTCCGAAATACGGGTATTTTTGTCTATTATGAAAAAATTGTTGTGTTTTAGTAAAGGACGGATCCAAATTTCCCAAGAAGGGGGGCGATTGATTTTTTTACTTGCTTCTAAACCTCTTACTACGTATTTACATATGCTTGGAAGGGGGTTGTAACGTAATTTTTATATGAAAGGGGCCATTCATTAATTACGTAAGGATTATTTTGGCACTTTTTGACCCCCCCTCCCCATGTAAGGGTAAGTAAGATTTCTCAGACCCCCCCCCCCCTATCTTACGTAAGATTCCGTTTCGTTTTTCAAAATAATAAAGTAACGAATCTTACCATCAGTGGAATCGTTATTAAATTCACTATTCTTAAAATATTTTTTAAAACCTTTTTTTTGCAAAGAAACATTTACTAAAAGGAATCTAAACTGAATTTTTTTTCGTCAAATATTTTTTGTATATGATGCGATACTAATTAAAAATAAGACATTCCAAACACAGTGCGATTCTTTTATTATATTTTACACTATCTTATATCTTATATCTTACATTACCAAACCACTGGACAGCGCAATTTCTAATATTAAATATCAACTTGAAAAATATTACGTAAGAATGGGTCTGAAACTCTCCCCCCCCCCCAAGTAAGGGTATGTAGAGATTTTTCCAACCCCCTCCCCCTCGGGACCCTTACGTAATTAATGAACGGCCCCAAACAACAAAAATTTAGAAGTTTAGCCTAGAAGGGGAAGAAGGGAGAACGGGTTCCCGGACCCATTCTTTTCCTTTTCCGTTACCAAAGGTATTCTAAAATTGAGTTTTTAAACCTCTAATATCGTAAAAACAAGAGAGTGTTTAGAAACAACCTTCCATTAACATCATTGAATATCGTCTAAACTTGCGCTTTTTTTTTTGGGGGGGGGGGACTTAATTTTGAAATACTACCTGAACCTCGTCCTTTCCTCCAGCACTACGTGAAATAGTCTACAATCGCTACTATATGACTTACATTTAAAAAAACAAAATTTGGGAGAAGGCCTCTAAACCTCTCCTTCTCATAATATCACAAAAGATATTCTGGGAAATTGCTTTTTTGAAATTTTAATTTCGAAAGTTTCCGGGAAAGAGTTTCCAACGTCATACGTTCCAGTAACATCATCAAAGATGGCCTACACTTGCGTTTTTTAGCGCTTCAATTCCAAAACACTGACGATGCAGAATCCTTCAAGGGAGGGCAATCGCCCCCATCACCCCTCCCTTGTATCTGTCCTAGGTATTTGTTACATTTCTGACTAAAATGTACTGCTAGTGTTTTATGTAGAATGCAATCTTATCATGCGTAAAAGAATCAAACAGATTAATTGCATATTATTTAGAATTGCAGGATGTTTTGATGTTTCTACAAGAAAAGCTTTTTCACAAGAGTTTTTTTGAAGATTCAAGAAACTGAATTTAAAACAAATTTCGATAAATTTCTTCTTTAACTTCTGTGTACAGGCTTGCTTGCGTGACAAATCTTGATCACTATAACTTTTACCAAAAAGTTAAAAAAAACTGAAACCCAACTACAGCAGAAAACACTAAAAGGTAAGAAACAAGGTAGGTGCTGTTTGATATCATCGTCTTATTGAGTAAAGCAAGTCATTTGATATGTTAGATATTCCTATTTATTTGGCTCTATTAAAATCCCCTGTCACTTTCAAATTAATAACATTATAATTCATTTAAATGCCGTTGTCGTGCGTAGTTAACTACAGTTCCTTTTCTTTTTTAATCAACGCACGACTGCGACCTTTGAAATGAAATATAAGGGTATTAATGTGAAAGTGACAGAGGATTTCAATAGAACTAAATAAATAGGAATATCTAACATATCATATGACTTGTTTTACTCAAAAAGACGATGATTCAAACAGCACCTTGTTTCTTACCTTTTAGTGTTTTTTGCTGTAGTCGGGTTCAGTTTTTTAAAATTTTTATTTTAATATTTTCCGTTTTTACCTGTGATGTAACAAAGTAATAGCGTAAGTAATACACATTTAACAAGCAAGTATTTTAGTTCGATATGCAAACCTGGTAAATTTTATTTATTGCTATTATATCAAACTGATAGAAACTTTTAATTATAAAACATTGATCTTACTTAATAAGACTATAATAGTAATCAACACCAAACTTGTTTTTTACCTTTTATTTCCATGTTCAGGTTATTGATTTATTTAAAACCCCTGCTAAAACAAAATCGATTAAAATTGAGAAGATAAAATCGACTTCTCTTATTGTTGAAGTTGGTTGAAATGTAGCCAATGTTATTCTGGAAATAATAACGAATTGGTTGACACCTTATTCGTAAAAATCGGATTATTAGTTCAGGCGCCTCAGTGAACATACGTAAATACAAAGACTGCTAAAATAAAAAAAAGTCATCTCCTGCTATTGTTAAAGGCGATTAAAATGTAGCCTATGGCCTATGTTACTCGGTCTATAATAACGAATCGATTGACACTTTATTCGTCAAAATCGGATGAATAGCTTAGGCGATACGGTGAAACATACGCAAATACAGAGACTGCTAAAATAAAAAATAAATTTGAATTTTGACATCTGGAATTCAAATTGTTTTTCGCAATCACGAGTGTGTGTGTGTGTTTGTGTCTGTGTGCAGGCATGAATGTGTGTAGGTGTGTGTGTGTGTGTTTGTGTTTGTGTGCAGGCACGAGTGTGTGGGTAGTGTGTGTGTATATGTGTGTAGGCGTGTGTGTTTGTAGTTGTGTATGTATGCCCGTGTGTGTAGGATATGGACACAACATGGAGACGGTTTTCGCTAGAGGAGCAGCATCGGGAGGGGCCGGTCGACGGTGGTGCTGCAGATGGAGGCGAGGGGGGGAAATAAAATCAGCGTAACGTCAAGGACAGTCAAATGAGAACAATAAGCAATGTGATTGCTCAAAAAATAAAAAATAAATGTCTCCTGCTATTGTTGAAGTCGGTTAAAATGTAGCCTATGTTACCTGGGCCATAAAAACGTATCGATTGAACTTTATTCATCAAAATTGGATGAATAGTTTAGGTGCTACGGTGGAATAAAATAACAACAAAAAAAAATCAAAAAATCGTCGTCTTCTATTAACTTTTGAAGTCAGTTAAAATAGATCTTATGTTGCCCGGACCATGATAACGAATCGATTGACACTTTATTTATCAAAATTAGATGAATAGTTGAGGCGCTACGGTGGAACACACGTAAATACAAACATACATAAACAGCTAAAAACATAATTCTTCCTTTTGACTTCGCAGTAGTTGGTAAAAATGAAAAATGCGCAAGAATATACACACGCTCATGTTTGCATGTTTAAACAATTGGTAATGATTCTAGATTCTAATGTTTGCTTGATTTAAAGATATCAGATTTGGGAACTTTTTTTAGGATGTCAGCTTTAGAACACTACCTGAACTATTATTGTTTCTACTTCTTCGTTTATAAATCCTCTTGATGTAAGCTTCTTCCCGTTCTCTCAGTGTAGTAATTTTATTATCAGTAACATAACATAGGCAATAATTTAAATTTCTATAGAAATATTACTAGATCAAATAAACATATTCGTCATCTCCGAATACCGTAACCCGATACTGCCCTTCTACGTTCTATTTCACACCACACACACTTGATATTTTTGAACTCATATTTCCGATAGAAAACCCAAAGCATGTCTTGTGTGTGTCGTGATCGAGACAACAAAACACAACCCTTTAATGGTCGGACGGAACATTGGAATTAATTGCTCGCAGTTAACGATACTTCCCCCAAATACTTAAACGATACAGATCGAAATAAGAACAATTCACACTTGTAGACGGAAACCCAATTCAAAAAGTTACATTGGTATGTGGTGCTAATGAGCCTTCTTGCTGCTGCATAATGCCTGGTTCTACACTTGTGGGGTTTTTCACTGTAGACAATAGGGTGTTGGACACGATTGATTGGTGACGGCTGCATTCCAGTGCAGGCCGATTCATCATCAGGTAAATGGGTGTCATTAACCCAGTGCTGATTTCGAACAATGTCGATCGCTTTTTAAGTAAGCAGTCAATCCATTTTGATTGCAGTGGTTGTAATAATTTCGATGGATGGGATCTTTGGTGACTGATTACGCAGCTGATTCATCATATTCCCGAGTTAATTCATCGTGGTCTTCATCCACCTCATCCTTTATCTAATTGGGGAATGTTCAATATTTGAAGGTTTCTTTTGAATTTCCAAAAATGTTATTTGTTTCCAACAGAAATGATTTTCAAAAATAATCCCGTAAATGGGTTTCATTCTGTCCATTGCTGATTTCGAACAACGTCGATCGCTTTTTAAGTAATCAGTCAATCCATTTTGATTGCAGTCGATGTAATAATTTCGATGGACGGGATCTTCGGGGACTGATTTGGCAGCTGATTCATCATAGTACAAATTCGTCCCGAGTTAATTCATCGTGGTCTTCATCCATCCCATCCTTTATCTAATTGGGAAATGTTCAATATTTGATGGGGTTTCTCTCGAATTTCTAGGAATGTTAATTGTTTCCAACAGAAATGATTTTTAAAAATCATCCTGTAAATGGGTGTCCTTCTGTCACTAGCCCAGTGCTGATTTCGAACAATGTCGATCGCCTTTTGAGTGAACAGTCAATCTATTTTGATGCAGTAGCTTTAATAATTTCGACGGATGGGATCTTTCGTGACTGATTAGGTAGCTGATTCATCATGGTATGAATTCATCCCGAATTAATTCTTCGTAGTTATACATCCTTTATCTAATAGGGAAATGTTCAATGATGGTTCTTTTCTTTTTTTTTTAAAACATTTGTTTTCAACTGAAACATCTTCCCGAGTTATTCATGTGGTATTCATTTATGGCATTCTTTTTCTGACAACGTAGTTAATGTTCAACACACTACAGTAATCTGCAATATATGCATTTTAGCGTTGTCGTTTCATTTTTACTTTTCAAGCACATAAGTATATTTTCAACTGTATACTATAGTTGGGGCAAACATAACCTGGTAGCATTGTGAAAGCTACGTAGATCCTAATCACAGCATTACCATGCTGCCAGGTTAGGTTTGCCCCAACTATAGCTCAGTCAGAATTTATATTTAAAATACCATATTACGATTGTCTAAATGCATCTGTTTAGAAGACCTCCAAAACTCTCCCCTCGAAGAACCCCCCGGTGCACCAACTAATTTTTGCCACACCAAAATAAATAAATAAATAAAATTCAATGTGAAAATACTCGATTCCAGCTCAGTTTGAGCTCGTTTTACACAATTACACTAATTATTTTTAATATAAATATCAAACTCTATTTTACCAATTATTTTCCTTACCAGACATGAGTAATAAATTGAACAAAACATGCGAGTCACATTATGAAGATTCCCGATCTAGAAGAACATTTCATTTCAGAACCAATAAGAAGCCTTTTGCACCAAAACCTTTTTGAAACGATTCATCTTCACTTCAGTGTAAGGCTTTAACTTTATGTAAATATGTCATGATTTGAATTTTGTGCATATGGATCAATTCCTTTACATTAACGTAATTAATGAGGCGACGAAACTTTTCTTGAGAAAATAAATGATGTTAGCTGTCTTTGGTGGCATTTTTGCCAAGGAAAGGCTTCTTTCTGTCAAGATAGAATGGAAAATTAATGGGTTGAATGGAAATGCATAACACCAAAATACCACAGAAGAGACAATCATAGTATATTGAATAAAAACAGTCAATCTTCTACGCTGTCATGGCAACAACTTGGCGTTGTCAAACCAGGATTGGTAATTTTTTCATTCAGAATAAATGTCATAATTATTCTTAAATGATTTAGTTTAATCATAATTGCTAAAAGTCTTCCTTTATAAACATGCAATCTTCATTTCCCTTAACCTTGATTGATAAGCAACCTTGATCTAATAATGATAGTTGCATAGTTTGAAACTGTGAGTCGTGGCGGATCGAAAGTTCAAGGCGAGAACTTAGGCCTTTTATCCACTTCTGTCTGACAATTCTGTTTCTCAGAGTTTTCTCCTTTGCTTATTTTTAAAGATTCTCTCAAGACTGCCTTTCTGTAGCTAGATACTAGATGTCTTCAGTTGCTGCTTTTTAAAAGTAATGCCAGGGATGATGTTATTGCCCAAGATTCCTCAATTTTTGTATCTAAGATCGGCCCAAAACGGTCTACGAGTTGGCAAGCGCACGAGCCTTCGGTTGCTTAAGAGTAATTTCTTTTAAAGCTGGACAAAGTCTACGAGAGTCTGAATGTTGACACCTTCAATTTCCCTGAAACTTTCAGGATGTATTAGTACTATTGTCATAAATAAAAGCGAAGCTTCTTTCCTCTCTAATTTAACTTGTTGGCTCTTTGTACTGGTTAAAGTTTCAGATCGTGAACATATGGTACTAAATATATGATCATTTTGCTCCAAAAGTAATGAGTGAGCCACGCCATTTTTTCAAAACGTGGATACTCTTGATGCTAGGTACATGATAGCATAAATAATTTGGTGACTCACTCCTGGCTTTGAGGGCAAAAGCCATTGCAGTATTTTTTTTTTTTTTTTTTTGCCTTGTTTGTGTCCGGATATTTGCTAAAGCCGTGAGTGACCCTTGGAAATAAGTGTAGGATGAATTACTCACCATAGTACAGCACTCAAAAAAACAGAAAATAACATGGGTTACTCTTTGCTTTAGGAGTTAAACGGTCTCAAAGTTGATGATTTTCAAAGAAAAAAAAGTCAAGTTTCAGGGTCAATAACTCTGTGCGTGACGAGTCAATTAACTGTCAGTCAAATTTTGTGATACAGTGGTAGTTTTGTCCATGTAGTCAAGTTTAAGGTCCAGGTTAGAAATCCATGGCAACTTATCAACTTTTTAAATTAAATGGTCTCAAAGTTGATAATTTGAAACAAAAAGAATCAAAGTTTTAGGTCCATTACTCTTAAAAGACCAGAGTCAACAACTTTGAGAAAGAACTGGAATTATATTCCACGTGGTATAGTTTTAGACTCATAGAAACTCATAGAATCTAATCAGATTTTTCGATTTAACGTTCTCAAAAATGATTTCAGTATAAAGACTTGTTTTTTCACGAGTTTATATGCGTATTACAAAAAATCTAATGAGCTTAAACTCATAAAAATACTGGAACGTATCAACAGTCAAATGTACTTTTAGCTCCCAAAATTTCATGCTTCCAGTGGGATAAAATTTTCTTCAAACCACAAGATGCCAATTCGACTCACAAAGCCATTTTGGAGCACTGATTTTGAAGACCCTTTTCCTAGACCCTCAGGATTTGGATGTCGGAAGCTGAAAACTTGCATAGGCTAGTTTAAAAGGTTTCTCTACACCTCAATAAAATTTCATCCAATTCGGAGATGATCGAGCGGGGGCAATTAGAAATATCAGGTCAGTTGGTCAGCTGAAATGGAATAACTCAAATTATAACATTATGCACGAGTAATGCATTCAATGAATTTTCTACCAAATACTCCTGAAGGTAATTATCTTGTGTTTTAACACAAAAGTTAACATCTATATCAGACGGCACTTATCCGACAAACAGCCATACTTGCAAAACCTTTAACCGATCGAATTATTGCTTGAAAATAAATTTATTAACCGAATAACTGCTTCAAAAGTCGATCAAATTACCACTTGTGAAACATTTTACCAATCGAACTACTGCTTGTAAAACCTTTAACCAATAAAATTTCTGCTTGAAAAAAAATTATAATTAAACTGCTGCTTGAAACTCCAATCAAGTTACCACTAGCGAAACGTTTTACCAATCAAACTACTGCTTGCAAAATCTTTTACCAATCAAATTACTACTTGCAAAAGCTTTTTTCCCTATTGACGTTTCAGTTCATTATATGCGCTTTTGAAAACTAAAATCCGATTAAAAATTTTCTAAAACTGCACTAATGTCATTTGCTTGCTCACAAACCGCGTTTTAAGAAAATTATGATGCGAATGCCACTGTTTTTCAAAATGATGTGTTTATGTTCTGTTTTGACCAGACCATACCGTTGCAGAACGTAAAAATTCCAGCACTCAGTTATTCATCAACTACCAGCTTTTGTTGCCAGGTACAATAATGACATTCGCGCTAATCATAATAACAAGTGACAATGAACAAACTGAATGGAAAGAAAGAATGGGGAATAGAAAAAAAAATCCAAGCACGGCGCACATTCGAAAATTTGACACGACATGATTATCAATCAAAAGGAAGATTGCATCATTTGATATTCTGTTCATCATAGCCCATTTCCGGCACGCTTGGCAAAAATCTGTTATGCGCGAAATGAATTAACTCTATGATAGTGGTGAGCTTATGTGTTTGTATAAATACAACTCAATTTTGCCACCAAACCTGAAGGTTGAATTAGTTTCAACGGCAAAACTGAAGATAAATAGACTCTTTACGTTTGCAAATTGCAACATGATTTAAAGTGTTACAACGGAACACCGTTCATCGTATAAAGAGTAAATTATCTCTATAATACTTGCACATCAGATTCTTTTAAGAAAAATAAAAACCTTGAAATGTATATGAGATGTGCTCTATTTTGAATTTGAAAATTCGAAAGGAATACGAATTAATTTGTTGTGTTTTGTTTCTTTGTGATGTGTTCTTTGTTCTCTGAAGCTAGCAATGGAACTAGTAAACTAGCACGGAATGATTTAAAAAAAAAAAAAAATTAAAAAGCAATCAATGTATCACTTGAGAAAAATACCTGATGTGGACTCCACATTGCTTCTTTATAAGCCAGTTAAATAGTCGTTTACAAGTTGTCAAGTTGCAGTATCACATGTGGTTTGAGTAGTAACCGACAAGGAGGACAGAGGAGTTGATATGAAGATTTTGGAGAAGAGTCATTACAGAGGGTGGCGAAATTATTATACTCAAACAAACTTTTCTGTATTTTTATCGTTTGTTATTGTTGTTACATAGCTTTTTTTTTTTTAAACACATTTTAGAGTTTAAAACATAAATTAAACATATTAAACGTCAAGTACCTGCTAATCGATACTATAAATAGGTTAAAAAAATAATTAATGTTTTGTAACTCCGTCTTTTACTGCTATCACGGTTTGAATGCGACATGACATGCTTTGAATGCATGATATGGCTACATGAGTTACCTAGTGTTATCTATAAAATTGTTATTTTTTTCCAAAAATCACACTCACATGAAGAAACTTGTAACTTGAAATTTTAACGTTCACCTACAGTGACGTCTATCACATTTAAAATATTTTTTAAAAAACAAGAAGTGTTGCCAGAATAAACTTTAAACTTTTAAATGAAGTGTAAAAATTTGTTTACTTTGGTTTTATAAATATTCTTCTGGGACAGGGCTGCAATAATCTTTTTTTAATGATTTTTCACTTCATTTAAAGCAAGAAGAAAACTTCTGAGCTGCTTTCTGTACAATTCTGTAATGCACAATTCCGTAATTAAAAAGAATTTTACAGGACACGAATAAATAAAATGTATATTTATTTACGTCTTGTTACATACACATTACGTTTGTGTTATTTGCTGCCAAAATCAATTTTTAAATTCAAAATGAGTAGAAAACTTTTGCGTTGCCTTTATGTACTCCCACCAGGCCCGGCTCCTGGGGTAGGCGACCTAGGCGGTCGCCTAGAGCGGCAGATTTTAGGGGCGGCAAATTTCGAAGCTGTATCTTTTTTTTTTTTTTTTCAAGTATGAATATCTGTTTTAGCGCCATAAGATTCACTGCGTCAATGCTTAAAAAAAATAATAATGATAATGTAGAGTGTGTACCAGTGCTTGGATAGTAAAACATATTTCGGAATTTAACTAGAAATTCAATTTAATTTTAGAGGCCGTGAATGCATGATTAAAAAATCTTTTTGAAATTTTAGTATATGTTTCAGTGCCATAAGATGCCCTACTTTAATGTTAAAAAAGCTAATTTAAAGTATGCACCAGTGCTTATATATGCAAAACCCTTGGAATTTAACTAATTTAAAGTACTTTACTATTATTTTTATTTTATTAATATATTGTTATTTTATATTATTATTATTAGTTGATGTGGGGGCGGCACTTGCCCCTACCACCTAGGGCGGCAGAACTACTAGAGCCGGCCCTGTACGTACGTAACCTTCCACGTACTTAAGAAAATAAAGCAGGTATTAATTTCTTTAAGAGAGACATTGACTGAAATTTACACATCTTGCACAATGGAAACCGCTGCCATTTCTTCATTCATAAACATTTCATTGAACAGTCCAATCCTAGACAACCATCATAATCCAATGTCTGTTTAACTTTTAGAATAAAAGGATATGCTTTCTTAAAAGAACAATCAAGTTCTCATAACATTCACGAGTCTGTTTTTACAGCAGAAGTGACGAACTTAATTCATTTTTTGCTCCCTGTTTTATGTTTAACAAAAGCACAGTTGTAGCTTATGTATTTTTTAATAGCCTTTGCTTTTTCTTTTGCAGGTGAAACGGGATTCCATGTGGATAATGGCGACATCACGCCTGCGCAGAATGCCAAGGTATAATAATGTCTCTTGTGATGTCATTCAGAAGTATTTCTTTCATTTTTAGTAACTTTGATTTATAAAGGTCTTCTGTAAAAGCGATTTCACTACTACACTTTTTGTTGCAATCTGCACGTGCCTGTGACAGTAATTCAAGCCATGTTGAAACTAGAACTCGAATATAAGGTGCATTTTGTCACAAAGTGGGAATTTTGTTTCTGCGCATGTCTTACAATCATTAGGGTTAGTCGTTTTCATGTAGAATGAATTTTGTTAAGTCTAGATGCTGCGTAGTATTGGGCAAATTTCGATAACTGAGAAATTTGGCAACTTTTGATTATCACCAAAATTGACGCCAGAGTCTAGGCGCTAATGGCTTTCGATTCTGCAAATGTTTCCAAATGAAAATTTTTATTTCCCGACATTTGGCCACAGTGCCACAATCGCAATAACATAAATAAATCCATAGTATGAACAAAATAATTTAAAATTCAAAAAAGGTGGTACCAAGCAGATATATTGCTATAGGTATTGAATTAATATTTGTATTCAGAACAATGTTCGAAGTGGAACATGATATCATCGTTTACGATCAAAAGGCAAAAATAAAACTTATAACAAAAGTAAAAGTTTTAATAATACCAGTAGTAACAAAAATTAGTTATTCCTTTTAAATAACTAATACTGTTATTACTTATTAATTCCTCTGTTATGATTGCGCACGATGTTTTACAAGATATTGTATTTTCTTCCGTTTTCGAATAAGTAAAGTACGAGTATTTCACTGGGAAACAGGGAATTAGTAGCTGACTTAGATCTCATATGTAATTTGTTTTTCACTAACATTTGGTTACTGAGTCTATAAAAATTATCTCAGTTTTAGTTCATTGGGCGCCAAGTTTTTAAGCTACAAAGGCATCAAAGCGACTAATTTTTGCAAAATATAGGACATGTTTGAAAAATATGACAAAAAAAAAAAAGATTTTTGGGTAAGCAACAATCAATACGTTTTGCATACATAGCATAAAAAATTACCCTTTTGCGATACTCATGAAAACGGAGTTATTATGCATTCCTTATTCATCCCTAAACATCTTGCCTTGACAATAGAATGGATTTAAATTCGTCACAAATAATAATAATATTTTGGAAAAGAAAAACTTTATTTCAATCAAAATTGTTAATGTCAGCTCTATGAGAGCAGTAGGGCTTCCTGTAATACGCGCTCTACCGTGGAAAATGGCCACATTCGCACGAGGTAGATCCACTTATAAATAGGCCGACGCATCAGCTTAAGTTTAGCTATTTTGGATCGGATTTTTCATTGTTGCTCAGCTAGGGTTTCCAGAGCAAAGTTACGGTCTTTGCCAAAGTGGTCAAAAATAATATTTTATTTAATAAACAATTCACGTGTGCCGCTAATAATTGCTCGCAGTGAAAAATCACCAAACGCGATAACTTGCCAGAAAGGACAACCACTCAACCGCACGCTCCGATCCAAAATGGCTGATCTTATGCTGATGCGCCGACTTGTATCTATAGGGGCCTTAGCACAAGGTGTAGGGGAAAAAATCTGACGTGGGAGAAGGAATCTGACTGCAGTTTTGAAATGAGCATGCCTAATTCACTTTGAAAAAACTTAAAAATCCAACTCAAGAGAAATTTTAAAATTGTTTCCCTTTGCGATAACAAAGTATTAAAGTGCCATCACAACTTGCCATTTTGTGGGCATACTGCCATTCTACTAAAAAAAGAATTGCTTTCAAATAAAAACCTAAGCTAATTTAGGTCTTAGCAGTGGTGAAATAAAAATCATGTAAGCTGAAAAGAAGACCTAGTAAAGGAAGATTACCTGTAAGTCATTCAGGTCAATTCTGTTTCTTTTCGGGTCAATGTATCACTACTGTTCAGTCAAACCAGTCATCAATTATTTGAAATTTTTCAATTCCCAAAACCAAAGGTCAATGACAAAACTTTTGTAATGCGTGTAGCTTTTGAGGGGAAAAAAATTGCCTGCTTTTAAACCATTTTTCATCGCACCCTTGAACGAGTTCGATCTGGCTGAAAAAAAAGGGCGAAAAGTTAAATTCGGGGGAAAATTGTTATTACTATTTCTACGTTTGTTGTGTATCGAAGTCATGTATCCAAAAATGACTTGGTATTAAAAGCTAAAAGTAGTTACTCATTAGTGTTATCTAAAGAAAGTTGTGCAACTTGAACACTATTTTTACTTTTGCTATTTATCGAGGTTTTTATGTTCAATAAGCTAGGTGCATAAGTGAAAAGGAGGGGAAGAGGTTCAATTTCCAGGGGCGCTACTTTTTGATCAGTGTTGAGTTCGGTATGGGGAGTTCTTCGTAGCATTTGGTGAAGTGTGCGTCAGCACCCCTGAGGGGATATGCACAGCTGCAGTAAGAATGACAGTATTAAAAGCTAAAAGCAATTCCTTATTAGAGTTATCTGCATTTATCGAAGCAAATTGCCAGTGACATAGCCAGGAAAAGGACAGCCAAGGGGAGAGATTTTTGCATAAGATTTCAGTGAGGGTCATCATTTTTTTTACGATGTTTCAGATGACTAAATGAAACTTTTCATTTAGTCTGTGTCGGTGCTTGATCAATTTCAAAAATCAGTATTTTTACCAGATCAGAAGTGCGGCCGACGAAGTTAACACTCCAGAATCGTTTGATTTTGAGCTATATCACAATACTAACACGTTTGTATGTCTGCCTGTCTGTAATGTGTTTAAATAGATGTACAATGTACATTTAAGTTTATCTTTTCTAATGGGGCTGCATTACAGGTTTTACCCTTTTCAAGCAATTATACGTATGTGGAAATCCTACAACATAAAAGTACTGTTATAAAGCAACGACCCCATCCCACACAAAAAAAGAAACAGGAGAAAATTACGATTTTACCACTGTACTAGATGGACAGGATGTCCGAAAAGTCCTTGACACATTGAAAAATTCATAGAAAAGCAGCAAACTGTCACATGAATATGCGGTTTGCTCCAGAATACTTCACAGGTTCAAGAATAGTTTATGACATCGTAAAAAAGTAAAAAAAAAAGAAATAAGTAATTACAAACAACTTACGGGGATGGCTGTACTGGCATAATAAGAAAAACAAAAGCTATATGAGGTGTTTAATCACTTTATTGAACCAGAAAGCAATGTCTTGCATTACCAGAGTTCAGTATGTGTACCATTCGTAGACATAAGATGAACTTGAGTACCGTTTCGATGTGGTTCGAACAACGTACAGCGCACACATTGAACTCTGGTAATGAAAGGTATTGCTTTCTCTTCAATAAAACGACTAAAGACGTTTTTTAACTCTTACTGTGCAAGGTACAGCCGCCACAGTAAGTTGTTTGTTGTTACACTTTTTTTCTTTTTTTCCTTTTTCATTTTTTTACGATGTCATAAAAAATTCTTTAACTTGTGGAGTAATATGGCGCGAACCGCATAGTGATACGACAATTTGTTCTTTTCTATGAATTTTTAAAATGTGTCAAGGATTTTTCAGACACCCTGTATATTATAGATACTTTTATATTATGTTGATATTTAAAAGACGGATACATATTTAAAAAAAAAAAGATTTTAAACTGCATTTCATATATACTACTAATGTTTCTTTTCAAATTAGAAACGAAAATGAAACTCACACAGTTAAAATATTCCTTACAGTTCGAATCGTTAACATGATCGATGAATATAATCCAAACGAAAGAGAGTTTTGGGCTGTTAAAAAGTTGCCAACACACTATGTTAGGGGCTCAGTAAGCTTTTATGTGCGGCACCACCCAAGTATTGCTCATAGTAGATATTTACTCTAAATCGAGCGTGTCTGCCGACTTCCTCATCCCGCCGGAAACGTGCTAAAGGTGATTTCCGCTGCAGGGCCACCCCGTGGATACTTCGTGCACGTGCATTCGCTTTTAATATTTGAATGATTTCACAGTTTTTTTCCAACGTGTGTAATTGTGTCGTACCTGTGCAGGTATTTTAAATGCAGATAAGGTTGCGATATTTACCAAGTATTGATACGGGATACTTTAATTACAAAGGCAAAACACGAAAGTTGGTAGATATTTGTGACGGACATAATCGGGAGTTTCCTTGAAAGAACTTATTCTGGTAATCGAATGATCAGCTATCAGTGAATGTTTAGTGTGATTTCATAATTGAGTGATTAAAAATTCGAAGGAACGCCTCGGGGGGTACAGAATGGAATGAGTGTCTAGCCGTCTAGAGATATTTCAAGATCAAATGAACGTCTCCTGTGATTTCAAATTTGAATGAGTGTTTTGAGTAGTTCCAGAATCGAAAGAACATCTGAAGCGGTTTCAGACTGAAATGAACATCTGAAGTAATTTCAGAATCGAAAGATCAGCTAGCTCAATTAATTTCAGAATAAGCTCATGAATTTTTTGGGAGTGCGGAAGTTCTTAATCCACCGAATGGAACTCCGAATTTCGACGAATACGTATTGGGAATTTTGCCAAATGGAACGCCAAATTTTTCCAAATGATGGAAATTTAGCCGAATAGAACTCCAAATTTTGCTAAATAATGATAATCATCACACAAAATTTGCCAAACAAGGAAACTTATGGGAGGTCTAGGTGACCTCCCGTTACCTCCCATCGGGGCGCCACTGGTATCAAGATATTTCAGAATTATATCGAACAAAACCAAAACACACCCACATGTATGCAATTAATTTCTCAAAGAGTTTTCCAATTTCCCCTCCTGATCTCACTAGATAGAACACCTGATGGGGAAAAAAAAACATTCCTAGTAAACAGACGCCAAAATTAAATTTTGCAACAGCTCCGAACAGAACGTGACTAACCATATTTCCTGCGAAAAAAATCGGTAGATTCTCTAATTGTTATAAAGGACAGATGTAATATAAAACATACCTTCAGTTTTTTATTCTTTGATGACGAAGAAAAAAACTTTCCCACATAACTCCATAATTGAAACAATAATCATTCATAAAGAGTGAAAGGCGTCGATTTCAAGGCCATTTGGTGCAAACAGGAACCCAGTCCAACACGTATCTAATAATTTTCAATCTTATTGTTTCGAGAGCGACCTTTTAATGCAGGAATCCGCGTTGCCGTTGCCTAAACTGCGCAATAATGCAATTCCTTTTCATCATTCGATAGAAGATCTATTGTCTCCTGGTGCGACCTTCGATGACAAATTTTATTTGTTCTGCCAATAAAAAAGAACATTAGTACTGTCAGGAATTTACTACCGGAGATGAAAGTTATATTTAGATTTTTGTTAGCATTCTTGTCACGTCAATGTGCGGATTATGTTCCAGTAACAAACGCACGTTATTTAAAACCTTATCTGTTCAATTTAAATGAACAGAAAAATGTTTTATTGCATGAATTTTGTTTTATTTTTCTTCAATTTTTATATACACTATCAAAAATACCCGGCGTTGCCTGGGTTAGTAATAATTATGAAAAGCAAACGCTACTTTCATTCGTTTTCTGCTTTAACTGAAAGAACTCAAAACACACCGCTTTGACGAGATTAAAAATTGAGCTTCTTTCTTACCTATTAAAGTAAAATGGCAATAAGTATGAAGAACAAAATAGTGTACTTTTAAAAACGAAAAAACGACATTGACGCACATACAAATTTGAGGAATTTCCAAAATATGAAATAAAACTTCACTTGTTTAATATGATTTATCAGTTTTTTTTTAATAGTCCAAAACCTTCTCTATATAGCTATTAAAGAACAAACTGCTTTAAAAAATGTTGACGCCCGTAATCCCCAGTACAACAGTTGTAGCTATTGTTTAGGAGTTGAGATGATACACTACATACTGTATTGAGTTTAGGAAAGCTTTCGAACAATGAACTAAAAAGCTTATTGTTCGTTTTTTACTCTACTTAGAAATTTCGAACAGGTGCCATCTTCAGCAGAAAAATCAGAGCTTTCGATGGACTATAATGTTAATATGTGCAAGTACTCCCCCCCCCCATATTAGAGAATTTAAATGAAAATAGTGTTTTATTGCCCCCTATGGAGTTTTCTCCCATAACGGGACAAAAACTACCCTATATGTTATTCTGATACATAAGCTACATTATTGTAAAATTTCATTAAAATCCATTCAGTAGTTTTTGCGTGAAATAGTAACAAACATCCATACAGACATTCGCATATTTAATTGTAATACGATATTTTTTTTTTTTTTTTTGCTTTGATGAAATTCTATCAATTTAGTTTGAAACGTTTCAACCATTAGGCCTGCGGAGTCGGAGTCGGATTGATTTTGGAGTAAAGGAGTCGGAATCAGAGTTGGGAGTTGAAGGTTTGAAGTTTCAAGAGTCGGAGTCGGTTATTTTCTCTGAAAGTCGACAACTCTGCCAGTGCTTGCGGAGTCGGAGTCGGACTGATTTTGTGGTAAAAAAAGTCGGAGTTGAAGTCAAAGACTCTGAAATTCCAGGAGTCGGAGTCGGTCATTTTTCCTCCGAATTTGCACTGCTATGTTAAATCTTACAATTTCTTTAACTTATTTTAATTGCAAGTTCGATTTCTTCAGATATTGGTTTCAGTCTCAAATATAATAAACTAGTCGCTAAATGAGTGTAATTGTAACCAGAATTTCTCCTAGGGAGTGGTGCTTAGCAATTTGACTAATGTCAAGTTATCAAGGATTCAAGGATGTGTTGTTAATTCCCAACTGCCTTCACTGCCCTCTTGGATGGTGTCATAAGTTTAATTGTATATTATTTGTTCAAAGCATAATTATGCTAACTAATGTGTCTGCCAAATAGTCAGTTATCCCAAAATTGCAATTGCAGTAGAACTGACCCAAAAGGTTTACTTTTGTAAGCACTTACTAGCAATCTAAACCACTTGCGGTGTTTTAAATCGTGCATTTTATGGCCACTCATTGTGAAAAAGATTACAAACATGCAGAACAACTCAAAGTATGTAATTTCTCTTTTCGAGGTTCCGATTAATCTAGGCAGAAGCAGGTGTTAAAAAATCTTTCCAAATCAGGATCGTGAATCGATTTTCCAGAATCAAGAGTAATCACACGAATATTTAAACCGAAGTTTCCACAAGATGCGTCAATGATGACTACTTTTTAAGGCTTGTAGATCGTGTCCCTATCCAGAATGCTTCTGGCTGAAGTTTTACTTCACATTTCTTAGAGTTATTCAGAGAACAAAAACTCTTTTTAGTGCTCTGAAGAAGAAAGGGACATGACAGACATATGTCCTGGATGAACTTTGCCCCACAAGCCCTGAAAGTAGTTTTATTCTAGTAGCAACAAGTTCGGGTGACGGACGTAATGTAACCTGTCTACTATTCCTGACTGGCTTTTGAAAAAATCTATAACTGAATCTCTGAATCATGCTAGAAAATGCTTATTCAATTTCCTTTCTTTTCAGACTTCCAATGGGACAACAGGACAGCACAAGAAGAATCGTCCTTTCTCCAGTTTACCTTTCCATGTGTTCCATCCTTCAGGAAAGAAGCAGCGGGCAACTATGGACGATACATACATATCCAAGGTCAGTGCACAAGTACACACCGTATTTGCTCTTCCTTAATACACATTCCCATCGGTTTTACGACCCTATCTGTAATAAATGTGCGTTTTTGTTTATCCCACATAAAGAATACGAAGTGGCTTTCTCTTTCAGGACCTCGTTAATTGCATTTTATTGGCCTCAGGCCGCAATCTGAAACCCAATTAACCAAGTTGCAGCTCCTAAGTATCAGGAAGTGAAGCTCCGATGTGTGTGTAATTAAATGAGCTAGATTTTCGTATGGTTGGAAACAAAATCGGACTTGGTAGTAGATACTTGAATTTAATACCAGTCAGACCTCGAGTTCACGTCGTAAGCAGTTTTAGGAAGATTTAATGCTTTCAATCATTCATTTCATGATTTTTAAGAGTATTTCACATCTTGATGCACCAGGAATCAGGGTCTGAAACAACATTATTCTCACCAAATACATTCATTCCAATTCTCAAATTTTTATCTACTTAAGTAGAAAAATATTTTTTATAAATTTTAATGTGAAGTAAGTTTTGATTCTGCACTTTGTTTTCTTGAAGAAATATTATTGCTCGGACTTTAGGGTTCTCTGGAACTTTTATATAGCTAAAATTTAACCGGAAATTGATTGCAAGGGAAGTATAGTTTAAACTAAAAGAAGAATAAAAGTGAAAAAGTTTGGAGACGCTGCTTCATTTCACTAAAACAGTTACATAAAAAAATAGCTAATATTGTGAGCGTTTTTTCATCAAAAATCTAGATAATTCGTCATCAATTTGCTGTTAAAACCATATACGATTTCTCATTCTCTACTGTACAACAAAACAATGTTACTATCGACATTGTAAAAAAGCAAACCATTTTCTACGCCTGATGCGAGGTGCGGGGGAATATTTAAATGTAGTTTCCAGGTGATAATATTAGAATATTGAACCAATCATATTCGCAGTTCTAGATCTTGAATACGCCACCTTGCAGAGATTTAAGAAATTAGCTAAAGAGGTAAAACATTTCAATTTCGCTCGGACAAGACATTTGTCTCATTTGACGGAACATATCCTACGTGAGTAGGGCTTTGTTACTCTGCGGTTTTAACCTCTTTCAGTCACCATTAGAAAAACTGCAGGGCCTCCTATAGTTTATTTGAATTGAGAATACCTGCAGCATCTTATGCAATATATTGTGAAAAATATCGTCACTTAATAGAAAATAATTTTATTAAAAATAATAATAATAATAATTTTTTATATTATTCGTTTTTTTTTATATTATTTTATAACTATGTATTGGCAAAATGTTTCGTCGATTTATTTTTGAAACCCAGATACGGAAAAAAAAGTTCGGCATAGTATATGCAGTTTGGATTTACAGCATATTTCGGAGGAAACAAAGCGGGCATTAGTCGAAAAATTCGGGTTTACAGTTGTAAGGTGAAATTAAAGAGAAAATAGTTTTTCTCCAATGTGTATTTCGGAGAAAGTTCAGCCTCAATTTAAACGTGCAATATGAATGTATTCCATTTACCTTTTTTCTACTATTTCCTCTACAACAATGATAGAAACATTATCTTAGCAGCGTAGTATCAATTAGTTTTTTTTTTTTTTTTTTTGAAACAAAGCAATTCAGCGGAGGGGGGCACAAAAAATAATGATAAGCACTCAAAACATTCTTTCATCAACCGATAGCTTTTTTCCCTTAATCAGGCCATGCAAAAACAATGTATTTGATAGTGCTCAAGGAATGTTATCGTATCGGCGTTATCGATTTGTTTTGTGTGTTTTACTAGAAGCATTGCAGAATTCCCTACGGGCTACAGTCAAAAATGTGGGATGGTTTGAAATGTAAGTAAAAAAGATAAAAGGTAATCATCTCGGGTATTTCTCAATCCCTGTCGAATCTTCTAGGATACAAAATGTAGGAAATTATCTGATGAGACAAACGTTTTGAAGTAAACTCGTAATTCCAAGCAGAATTGAAGAGACATATTCACAGTAAATCTAATGTAATATTCGTTTTAGCTAGTTATTTAAATTAATATTCGTTTTAGCTAACAATATTTTGTCTTTCAACCTTCTGGCAAGATATTTTTCGTGTTCAACACAATTCAAATTAAAATTTCAAACTAATATTCGAGAGATTTTTAGCTAGTACCTTATTTGTCTCAAGGCATTTAATTCGAAATTCCAATAAATTATAGGAGGCCCCACAGTCTCTGACTAAAAGTAGCTGAAAGAAGTAAAACAAATAAATGCCGTAACTTATAATCTGCCTTTTAGCTTAAGAAAATGGCAGTAATTATTCATCGTGTTTATGAGGTTTTTTCTTTTCTATTCTTTTGAAATTACACTACACCTACCTATTAGATGTTAGAAGTTTATAAAAATATCGTTCCACCCACTATAAAGTAACTTGCTGTGTTTTCTTTTTCATTTGTTACAGCAAATAAGAATTTTTTTGCTTCTGACAATCACTCCTAAAAGGAAGAGGCACATTAGCGATCTAATAGATTAGATCGCTAATCTATAGGCTTTTCATTCTTAGTTAAGTTGATTTCGTTGAGAATTCGTAGAGATGAAGTTTTCCAAAAAGCCATGTCGCTCGTTTGAAAGAGTGCCACAATACAAAATTTTTAGTTCTCTTTTTTTTTTCGCTCAAAGGGCTTCAAATAACAATATCTTCTTTGGAAAATAATGACAGATTTTTTGTTCGAAAATTTACCACTGGAGGGCACAGCAAATTTACTTTTTTTACAGCAAATTTTCTGATGAGTTAAACTTCAAACGCTTCTCTTGTAAAATTTCATTTCTTCGTATATTGTGGCACTTTTCTTCCAAATGAGCGAAGTGCGCTTCATGTGAAGGATGGAATATATGAAGCAATGAGAAGCAATGGGACATTACTAACGAAATAAAAAATTTGGATACAAACTGTAAAAATAAGAGTAGAACCTTTCCTCTATTTTGGTGCAAGATATAGAAATAGTAGCCCTGAGATGTTGCTATAACATCTAGAAATATTTTGGTTGGATCGCTAATCTAGATCTAGAATCTGAACATCTTAACATCTAGAATATGAAAATGCTTCGAAATCATCATCTTAAATAGCAATACAACATCTAATAATCTGATGCATCTCCAAACGATTTAAAAATGGAAATCAGAAGAAAAAAGATGTTGTACATTGGCCTAACTAAATGCTGTTGTTTAAATCGCTTGGAATATCAGAAAGATAATGGTAAAGCCAATTGCCTTTTTTTTTTTGTCAATTAATTTATACAGTAGAAGTTCTCAAACTTTTTCGACTGGGAGCACCCTTTGAAATATTAAAATTTTCTCACGGTACCCTCGTCTAGTTCTATTATCTATATATTATTGTTGCAATGGATCCTTCGCGGTACCCTTCACCTCTTTCTATGGCAGCCCAGGCTGCCGCAGCACCCAGTTGGGGACTCTACTGCACAGCAATATCTTCAATGTAATTAATCAACTTTTAGAAGCGAGGATAAATCTTCAAAAATGTATCGCATCTTTTTTCAATGGAACAACTTCTCTTTCGCAACATAAATCAGTTTCAAAAAAACGGTATTAAACGCAGGGTCAGTAAAACAAAAAGCTACTTAAGTTTCACGAAACGAAAATCTGGTAACTATGATACGTAATAATTTACAACTACCTTTCATAAAAAAAAAAAAAAAAAAAAAAAAAAAAAAAAAAAAACATTTTATCACTATTTCTTTCATCATTAACATAAAAGTATCCGTTTTTGCTGCCACAATGTTTCCAAGCTGCCTTAGAAACCGGCCGGTGTGCATTCCAGTAGTTCTAGGAATTCCTTTTCAGTTTTTATCATTTGTCAAGTATTTAACTTCGCTTATCGAGAAAAACAAATCTAACATCCAAGAATGTTTCATTTACAGTTTACTTACCTATTCAGTTTTTTTTTCCTTTCCGAGCAGACACTTTTTTTTACTACTGTCAAAACAGATCGTGTCTCGTTGCATTCATGTCGTGACCTTTCCACAGAAACATTGTACAGTTCTGTCGCATAACTTACATTTGCAACTTTGTTTCTTTGACCTATTTACTTGCTGGTCTCAAAATAAAACAGCGTTTAAGATTAACCCTTTCACTTGTAAAACAGTATGGACATTTTTAGAATAGAAATATGTTATAATAACAGTTCCAAATATTAGTTCACATGAAAATGATTAACTACCTCATTTGCTTGTTGCTGCTACTTAACTTGACAAGTCTACGTATTATGGTATTTGAATTGCCTTAATAGGACTGTAGGTAAAGTTATGTAACCTAGCCTTTTCACCTTTTCGGAACATTCAACTTTTGACTACTGACAGGATTTCCTCATAATGTATTAGTTGTAAAACCAAATCATTAATATATTATTCATTTTTGGTTAAGTTGATGGCATTAAGAATTTATAAAGATGAAGTTCTTACAAAATGCAATGCGTACTTGATTGTTTAGGGTTGCACTTGATGCAGTGAGAAGCAAAGGGATATCATTGCCAAAATTAAAATTTTGGATATAAACAGTACAAATGGTGGCACTTTTTTTCTATTTTGGGGCAAGATATAGTGATAGTGGATCCCAAATATACGTATTCTGTTGGACTATGTATAAAAAACACATTAATGTGGAAAACGTAAAATAGGGGTATGGGGAAAAATTCGAAACCTATTGTTTAAAAATTGACATTTTACCTCATGGACTAGTGGAAGAAATCCATAATCTTTACTTTTTTTTTGGATTTGTACAAATTCAATTATAGCTTGTTCTGTGCGAGCATTTTTTTTTTCTTTTTTCAAATTTGATTCTTGGTTTGCATTTGCAAATTAAATTGTTTTATGCTTTGACAATAAAGACAGCAAAATGGAACAGAGAAAATACCAGAATTGTTACAAACAGCTAAGAAACAAGGCTTCTGTGAATCTAGTAGACAGTAGAGAAAATATGATTTTGATCTTTTTCAAGAAAAGTGTATTAAGCGGGTTATTTGAAAAGGGGTAAAGTAAAATGCGGAATATTTTAACAGTATCGGGATAACAATTTTCACGGACTAGCAGAAAATGACGTTGAAAGCGGGAAAACTTATGAAACGAACAATGAAAAATCGAGGTTCCACTAGTAGCTCTGGCAGGTGTTGCTAGTCTGCCTAAAAATTTTAGAAATAAAATCTACCAAGGATCTGAACTTTTAACGAGTTTTACTTAAAATTTGAAAAAGTCCTCTTCTTTGCGTCTTACTATATTTCTTCGACTCGGCATTAACGTGACCAGAATACATGAATCGTAGCCTTTAGATTGAAAACCATCTAATAAAAAATTCTAAGCGATAAATTTAACTTGCTTCTGAATCCTTATGCTCTTTCACGTCCATATGAGGTCAATTTTTTATCGTACATGTGAGGCAGTGAGAAGCAAAGGGATGCAAGTGGACATTTTCAAGTTTTGAGAAAAACGCGTTTAAAGATAAGGTCCTAGGCAAACTTCATTGAAAAGGTTTTTTAAATCCTACTGTACAACAACACCTACCAGGGCTACTAGTACTATCACTCGCCTCAAGACAGAGGAGAGGTTTACCTACCATTTGTACTGGTTATCGCCAAATTTTTGATTTTGACACTTACATCCATTTGCATCTCATTCTCTTATATACAAAAAGTTAACACCATTTTAATTTATGAGAATTTTTCAAAGGTTATCTTCTTATTTATTTTAACTCATTCCATCATCCATCTATAAGTTCTCATAAATAAGTCTATTGGAATAATCATTCACTTTATTTAATGATCCTAATTCAACATTTTTACAATATTTCTATTTATGCTAATAATTGGAGATACTTGTGTAACTTCTCTCCCCCCCCCCCCACTTAGTAAAAAAGGTTTCCTTACAACTCCAAAACATATGCGTGCGCAATTTTTCTTTGCAATTCTGTTAACCAAGTAGTTAAATCGGTTAGGTGCAGAATGATGCCATTTTTACCCGATTTGAAAAATCACAAAAACTTCGGCTACTCATTTTAGAAACATTTCGTATGGAAATTTTTGTCGCGATTTTATGGTCTGCGAAAGTATCTCGGCATTTGGCGACAATTTTTCCTTGACGAAAATTACCTACAGAATAACCTGTATGTAAAGCTTGACAACAAAGAGATGGATGAACTGGAAGAATCAGCGAGAACACGCCGAGTAGTGAAGTTCTTATTACTCAGCGTGTTCTCGCTGATCCTGCTTATTACAAAATGAAGTGTTCTGTTTCCGTTTTCAGTTATCCGCCATCTCTTCGTGGTCAAGCTAAACCAACTTCTCAAAGTTGAGAGGAGAAACATAATTCAAGGTTTCCTTAAACGATTATCCCAAATTCGGCAAATGTTTAAATTGTACCAAGTGCAATAACGGAAGTTTCCTAAAATAACTAACGCAAGTAAAACGGGATTATAGCCGACTTTTTTAACACTGTTAGGGCTTTAATGTGCCATTTATTATGTATATAAATGGCACATTAAAACCCTGTATATTTCCATTCTTCAGTTACATTCAATTGAAGAATTGAATATATATATAATTGAAGTACATTCGAGTATACTTCAATTATATATATGTATTCAATATATTTGTATATATATATATATATATCAATTCTATATTTTAATTTTTATGTATATATATATATATATATATATATATATATATATATATATATATATGTGTGTGTGTGTGTGTGTGTGTGTGTGTGTGTGTGTGTGTGTGTGTACAAATATATTGAATATATATAATTGAAGTATTTCAATTCTGTATTTTAAAAGTTCTTCAATTTTGATCGTGCTTTAACCTCGTATTTCATTTCAAAACAAGTACTACTACATTTTCTTCTTTATACTAATGACTGCTTCAATCTTATGGGAATGGATAAAGCTGGACTTGTAATCATGTCAGTGCGATACATCTTGAGTTCTTTCTATTGAAAAAAAATAAGCAGACATGGGACTACCAAAAGAAGTGAAAACTTAAAAATACAAAATAAATTTGGTGTGTTTCTGCGCGCACGCGTGATGTGTGTGGTGAGTGCATAATTTTCATTCAAATTTAATTCTACTTTCAAAAATTAAAATTTTATCATTTGTAAATTCAAAATATCACCTACAGTCTAGTTTTTACGTTTATCCGCAATCCGAGCATCAATTATATACATTTTCGTATGGTGTATTTCAGTTCGTTCATAAAGTGAATATTGATGCCGTATAGGAAATATTTGAAAATAAATTCTTAGTTTGTGTTATTCAGTTTTCCATGCATAAAAATAAGAAACAATACACATAATATACTTTGCGCGTAATAAACCCCTCGCGCGTATTACCCCTCTTAAGCAGAAAAGAGCAGACATGCCGTGAAATTGACCAGCATGCCGGAAAATTCAAATTTTGAGGCATGCCAGATAATTCAGAGTTCCTTTCGGGAAAAAAAATCTCATTCAAATGAAAAAAATCCAATTTTTTATTTTTTCAAAAATATCACGATTTCTTTTACGCTCTGATCATCATCATTATTATCATTAAATTCCAAAACTGATACTATAGATTTATGGTAACTAAAACTAGAAATGAAAACTTTGATTTGAATCTATTTTAATATTTTGTTAAGACTTCATCAATTGTAGTTTTATATCTGGAGTTACTAAGATTTGCAATCATTGGACATCATTAAATTAAATTCTCTATTTGAAAATTCAATTAATGGTAGATTTTTGTCATCTGCAAAGTTGATGTCGAAATCTCCACTCAAAATCATTTGCAAATCATCAAAGCTCTTCCCAATTTTATTTTGAAGTAATACCGAAGCGTCTTTAGAAAAAATGAATACATTTTAAGTCAAAGTTATATTGCGTTTATAAACTTTGCCGGTGAAATATAAACAGCAACCATTACAATTAGCTGTCCATTTGCAGAGTGGCTACAACAAAAGCATATATCACCGATATCAAATGCGTTATTGTTTTTCCCATCCCAAAAAATTCTCAAAGCGTCTAAAGAAGTTCTCACTTCAAAAATATCATATAAGCTTGGAAATGCTTTCTACTGGAAAAGAAATGCAATGACCTCGGTGAGGATCGTACTCACGCTCACTCAGGAATTGGATTATGAGACTCACGTGCTGTTAACAGAGTTACTGAGGTTCGCAGTTCCCAACCAAAGTAACGTAGTAAAGGAACTGAAAGAAACCGCGCATGCGCTGTATTCTAAATGTCGGTGAGGTGACGGTGTCACGAAATGGATGGTTTTTCCCCACCTCAAAAATGCTCAACGCGCCAAAAAAAGTATACACTTCAAAAAAAAAGCTGTTGTTTCTCATAATTATTACTTGCTGACCCGGGCAACGCCGGGTATTTTTGTTAGTACAACTCTAAATACAATCAATGTAATTAATTCTGATATTACAACCCTAAATGCATGAATGATTTTTCAGCACTTGGAACGTGTGACAGTACCCCTTCGTGGACATGACTTCACTGGTCTGGGTTTCAACATTTGTGGCAACATGAGGGATGGTATTTTCGTCAAGGATGTTCTACACAGAGGACCAGCTTCGGAATCAGGAAAGATTAAAGCAGGTACAGTTGATGAAACACGATATACGCAACCTTATTAGAACGAACATTTTCGTTCCTTAGTCAACAAATAATGTATTGGTATGGGCAATATAGATCTGCTTTCACGCCCAAGAACCTCTTGATCTTGCTCCATTTGACGTTATTCCTTGTGAAAACGTGAAGGACATCTCTGAAGTACGAAACTGACAATGCTATAAGATCTTAAGAAACGCACCACTGCTGCGAAAAAGAGCATTGACGGGAATATGCTAATGACCATATAGACAGAACTGGATTACCGGTAAGCACTGAGGCTGTGGGAGCACCGAACATGTTGAATATCTGTAGCATGCATAAAAAACTGCGTTTATCTGAATCTTCTCAAGCACCACTCATGTTTTTATGATTAAAAATTATTTTAAAACCATGTGTTTCTGTTCATTATGTTTCGTTCGAAAGAGGCAATTATTAGAGGAAGTGTAAAAACCCACAGATTTTCGGTGACGGGGGTCAAACCCGCGAATTTTGAAGCATAAACCTTTAACCTTGGCGAGTTTTGAGAGGAAACAGTATCCATTATTTTTTGCCTTGATGTTGGACCCAAAACATATTCCTCAATGATATCATTTCAAAAAACTGTTGTGCGTATGTTCTCAATAACAAGCTGCTGTTTTTTAAAATTGAATAAAAGCTGGAAATATACTTGTTGGGAAAACAATGTTTTGTGTTAAAAAATATTTCAAATTAGTAGTTGATGTCCAAAAGTAAGAATATAAGTTACGAATTTTATGACTTAGAACTTAAGTCTCTCTCTCTCTACCGTAGTTAAAAAATATTAATCAAAGCATTTAATTACAAATCAGTAAAAAATTGCTATTTAGGCAATTCAAATAACCACAAGAGTGTCTGTCCGTCACATTTTATGTACCATAAAATTTAAATTTAAACGAAAGAATTGCTTTGACCTGGTCACCTAATGACTAAAGAAAACGAAGAGACCAAAAACAGCATGAAGAAGCGTGGCAATAAATGAGCGAAACAAACTTGTGGTTGTTCCAGCTGGAATTCGACCAGAGTAACTGCATTAAAAAAAAAGAGAGAGAGTGGAAGATATGAGCTGAGAGTGGAGAGTGGCATGAGCAATAGCAGTAATAGTTATTGCTGCCTCAAAAAATGCGCCTCTGAAGCGTAAAGAGATTCAAGTCAAGTTAAAAGAAAACGTTTCATATTTTCAATTCCAGCTTTCAAAAGCATAAAAATGTAATCATTCAATGAAAAAGATTAATGTTTTTTTTTTTTTTTTTTGAAAACTCCCGGGAATTTTCAGAATTTCCATCACAACAGAACAGTTTAAACCCTGAAATAAGTCTGCTTTTTACTTTCTTCTATATCTAATATATAGAAGAAAGTATTGGATTCGTGCAAATTTTTGAATTTCGAATTTTGATGGATTCGAACGTTTTGAGGTGTACTGAGTCCATTTCGACTATTTTTGGAAAATGTCTGTCTCTCTCTGTGTGTGTATGTGTGTCACGTCTGTGTGTGACCAGTTTTTTGTGGCCGCTCTACAGCAAAAACTACCGCATGAAATCGAACGAAATTTGGTACACATATGTGCCGCTATGTGAACTTGTGCCCATTGGTTTTTGGCGCGAATTCCTCCAAGGGGGGTAGAGCAATGGGACGTTTTTTGAGTTGCGCGTGCTTGCTATTCCTCAGGAAGTAACTGGCGGAATCAAACAAAATTTGGTCCATATGTTGCCATTAACAGGAACTTTTTTTCCATTGTGAGTGCCCTATCTCAAGAAGTAATGCTACGTTCTGGTTGAAATTTGGAATATATATATATATGAATCCATATGTAAACAGGCTTCGGTTCAATTTTGACGCCAATCGCTCCAAGAGGTGTTGATTTTTTTTTTTTTTTTGAGCAATCACGATTGCTTATTGCTTTCATTTGACTGTCCTTGATGTTACGGTTCCTTTTTCAGCTTGGACCAGGGCTGCAGCACCGCCGTCCACCGGCGGCGGCGCGGCTGGTCCTGAGCAATTTCCACCGAAATCCACTTTTGCTGGGCGGTGGCATCCATGTCCTACGCACGCATGTTCATACACACTCCCCTACGTGCGCACGCCTTTACACACATACACACGCCTACGTACACACACGTAAGCCTACACACACAACTAAACACACGTAACCGCCCAGGAGGAGGGACATGCTTGGGGGGAGCCGTTTCTCGAAACAAAAACTCTAACCAGTAGGGTCTTGTCGCAACTCGTGATTGCGAAAAACATAATTTGAATTCAAAGTTTCGGAATTCAAATTAGAATTAATTAATTAATTAATTTATTTATTTATTTATTTATTTTTTTTTGCGAATAAAAATAGCTTTATTAATGCAACAATAAGAAAGATAAATCGTAATAGATTGCCGTCTGCGTATTTCTCGTGATTTTAATTGTATGGAAATGATCGGAAATATTATCTCAATGATTTAAAAATTTTAACTGTTGCCATCCTATGTTTGTTAACAAATAAAATATTTGAAATTAATTCAAGCAAGGCTTTTAAAATAAATTTCAATTTTCGCTCTTTGCTTTGCTTTTGCAATAATTCAGACACTGGGATGATTTTTTGCATGTGTAATTTTGTTTTTTGTAGGGAATATTGCTTCCTCATGAAGCATGGGGAGGGATCAGAAAAAAAAAAAAAAAAAATATATATATATATTGGGTTGTTCGGAAAGTAATTTCGTTTTTTCCCGTCAGAGGACTAAATTACGATTTTTCGAAACCAACTTCACACTTAAGCCGCATAACCATTATATGTCTTGAGAGCTGATATTGCAAGGCTTGTGTGTGAAAAAGTTCTATTAATTCTACGCAGTAGTTTTTGGTTGGTGCCCTTTTAAATATGGAGAGCAATAAGCAGCATTTTCGTCATATTTTACTTTTTTACTTCAGAAAAGGTAAAAATGCTGTCCAAGCGAGAAAAAAATTGACGGATGTGTATGGAGAAGGCGTGTTAACAGTACGCCAGTGCCAGAACTGGTTTGCAAAATTTCGATCCGGCAATTTTGATGTCGAAGATGCACCACGGTCTGGAAGGCCGGTCGAAGCTGACAAAGATGCGATAAAGGCATTAGTTGATGCAAATCGGCGAATAACCACACGAGAGATCGGTGAGAGATTAAATTTGTCGAATTCGACTGTTTATGGCCATTTGAAAGGCATGGGCTTAACCTCGAAGCTCGATGTGTGGGTGCCCCATGTCCTTACGGAGCCTCACACAAGTTTGGTCACTGGCCAAAAACTTTTACAGCTTGAATGGGACGTACTGCAACATCCACCATATTCTCCAGATCTGGCGCCTTCCGACTACTATTTGTTCCGGTCCCTGCAAAATTTTTTGGATGGCAAAACCTTTACCTCAAATGAAGATGTCAAAAACCACCTGAACCAGTTTTTTGCCAGCAAGGACCAAAACTTTTATGAGAGGGGAATTATGTTACTGCCAGAAAGATGGCAAAAGGTGTTGGACCAGAATGGCCAATATATAATTTAATAAAATATTTATTCATTATACGAAAACTGTCTTTCATGTTCCCCAAAAAAAAACGAAATGACTTTCCGAACAACCCAATATATATATATATATATATATATATATATATATATATATATATATATATATATATATATATATATATAAGAAAGTTTCGTGATGGCCACAACATACTAGTTTTTTCTTTGTTTTCATTTTTCTTTAAACTGCTTGAAAATTCCGGAGACATTTCGAAACTTTCCTTCTCCAAAATCCCAATTTAGTCCTGGGAATAAACCCGTTTTTTCCCTGCAGTTACAACACTAGTTTTTAAGCAATGTAAAAACTGTAGGATACTCAAGTTTTGCAATTTCTTTTTTTGAGCAGGAGATCGCATCATTGGTGTCACTGTGTCTTTCGCTGCAATGGTTTACGAGGACGCCCTTACCATTCTATCTTATGCATCCCCGTACGATGTCCGACTAGAAATCGAGAAAAGTGCTACTGCTGACCCCTTGCCGCCCACACACTCTCCCAAACGACTCGGGGGCACTTCTACCAGCTTCCGTACCAGCGACGGCAGAAGGAGGCTATTCCATCCACTCTACAGAAGCCAGTCCATAGATGACTTGACGCAGATTGGAAAAGAAGGATTCTTCCTGGGGAATAATTCCGTCTCAGGCAAGTTTTTGAATCTTCTGCACAGCTTGGTGAAGTTTGACCACGGAGAGATGGCGCGTGAACTCGAAGCGGAAACGGATCACTTCATTTTGTAATAGTAGTCAGCGACAACGCGAAACTTGACTGCTTGCGCGTTCTCGCTGATTCTACCTAACTTTAGTCTTTACTAATAATAAAGCTGAAAGTCTCTCTGTCCGGATCTCTCTCTGTCTGTCAGGATCTCTGTGACGCGCATAGCGCCTAGACCGTTCGGCCGATTTTCATGATATTTGGCACAAAGTTAGTTTGTAGTATGGGGGTGTGCACCTCGAAGCGATTTTTCGAAAATTCGATGTGGTTCTTTTTCTATTCCAATTTTAAAAACAAAACTATCATAAGATGGACGAGTAAATTACGAAATTATCGTGGAACCGTAACATGGGCACAAGCCAATTGCGAGATACGAAATTATCATAACGTGGAACTGTAACATATGTACAAGCCAATTGGCGACAAACTTCACCATACATTATTTGTAAATATACAGGCGAACCAAAAGACCTTTTAATTTTTCTATTAGGGGCAAAGCTGTGCGGGTACCACTAGTTAAAAAATAAAGACGTCCGTTCCAGTTCATCTGTCCTCCGTGATCAAGTTTTAATTTGAAAGGTCAATCTTTGCTTGTTCGAATGTTGTCAATTCGAATTTTTAAGGTATTTTGAGTTTTGCGAATAATTCCTGAAGTATCACACTTAGTTTGATTAAACTACCAGTGGAAGTCAAATTTGTTTTCTTTAAAAATTTTTAAATCCGCATTCGAGCAATAAAATATTGAAACATCTAATGTCACATATGATATCGGACTTCAACTCAAATTGCAAGCAAGCCAGATATAAGGTAAAAAACGTTACTAGCGATCTAGAAATGATTTAATTCTTAGGATATTTCTATAGAAATGTCATTCTTATCAGCTGCTATCGTTCTACAGCTGGATGAAGATCTGCTTTGTTTTCCAAATCCACTTGATCCACTTTTTTGGTTTCCAAAAAATTACGGAGAAACTTCAGTTCTCCACATAACCCCTAGCACAACCAGAATTTTGTTCAGGAATCTTTGATCATAACAAGCTAGAATTTGCTACTAGAGGATGGAAGATTTGGTTATACAGTCCTGGTACACATATTAATATACTAGGATAGGCAATATGACTAGAAACCAAGGATTTTTAAAATGGATAGCCAACCCTACACCTCCCATCCTTCCTTCACTGCATCACTACTTCAGACAATCATCACTGAAAAAACTTAAACTAATTGCCGGTTCATCCTCTCCACCTCGCCAAGATCTATCAATCGTATCCGTATGAATTTTTCTTCCGTTCTATAATTTCTCAGTCTAAAAGCGAATATTTTTCTTATGAATTTCTGAGTGAAATGAATGGATTACTTTTAGAACTTTAAGCTTTTGTCATGAATGTTGAATAAAAAGGCAGAGACGAGCCATCCTAAAACAATTTTGTCCCAAAACATGCAGATCGAATGTGTTTGGAGGTCTGTGTGTCATTGTTCACCACACGTGTATGGGATTTTGTAAATAAACCATAGTAGATATCTACTTTAGACAGTTGCATCAAGTGATGAGAGGGAATGCAATTAAACAGCCTTAAATTAATCACTAGAGACAAACCAATCTTATGACGGGATAACTCTGGGCTTGGAAATCATTTGGTTCCTACCACAAAGCGCTGTAAAAATACTTTCAGCAATTTGATCGCCTCTCCTTCAACAAGCCTCTTTGTTACTGTCAAAAATAAGTCGGCGTTAAGAGGGCAAACGCAAACTGATCTCCCAACATTACGAGTCACCAAGGACGGATGCAAGGGAGGAGCGCTGGGGGTTATCGCCCCCTCCTTGAGGAGCAAGATACAACAACTTTCTTCATGTGTATTTTCGATATTAAAGTTCCAAAAACAGCAATTTTACATAATCTTCGGTGGCATTAGGAGAAAGAGAACTCTTCCCTGCAATTTTCCCGGAACCGAAGTCTTAAAAACGCTATAGTAGTTCATCTCTTATTACTCTGGAGGTAGGGACCGGAACTTTCTACCCGATTTTTTTCGAGATTGAAGTTTCAAAACTTCAATTTTAGATGATCATAGTTCGATGATATTAAAGGTAGGTCCAAGGGCTTCCCCTGGATATTTTTTGAAAGAAACACAACTGTAAACATCTTTGACTACGTAAAGGTATGCGATGGGGCTTATTATACTCCTTCGAAAATGTTTAGAAATTGAAGTTTCGAAGAGCAATGAGTAAAAAATAATCGCCCCCTCCTTGAACATTTTCTGGATCCACCCTTGTGAGTCACGATGTTGTTTTAGAACTAAGATTTTCCTAGTCTGAGATTTTCATATATCCTCAAAGAAAAACTGCAGATTGAAAGAGCATTTAATTTAAATTGCTAAACATTCATAGTAAATCATACACATAGTCTCATACACAGAAAAAAAAAACAGACAATAGAGGCATTTAATTAAACAATGCTGCTTTTTTCCCCCTTCTTCTTCTGAAGGATTCCTTTATTTATTGCAGGTAGTCAAAGGGAATCCGGATCTTCAGCAACTCCGAAGCGTTCTCAGAGTGTGGAAGCTACCAATGGTGGACCAAAAGCCCGAGCAGCCCTTGCACTCACAAAACCCTCCGTGGAGGACGTTGCCACGAAAATGGTGATCACCACAAACAAGGGCAGTCGCAAATCCAGTACTTCCAGCTGTGAATCTGCAAATAAAGTAACTACAGTTACAGTCCCAGAGCCAGTAAAAACAGAACAAGGTGAGGAAATCATCGCGGTTCAACATATAAGTGGACTTTTTTCTCCCTACGTTTTGAAGTCATCAGAATATATGAGGGTCAGTCAATAAATAACGAAACAGAGGCTATAAAGCAGATTTTATTAGACGTTCTTCAAAACTTCTGACAGAAATTGTTTAAACACTTATCCCACTGGGAAATTAGTCGCATTATTCCCGTGCTCATTTAAGTCCTTTGGCTGCTGCTGGCACCCATTACGCATGCACTCCCTTCCTTCATCGTCCAAATGAAATCGTTGTCCCCTAAGTGCCTTCTTAAGTTCCCCAAAGATGTGGGATCACATAAGGATAGATCTGGACTATAAGGGGGGTTTGTTCAAGATTTCCCACTTAAATTTCCGAAAAGGTTCTTCTTGCATTGGCTGTGTGTGGCCCCGGTAAACTTTCACGTGCTGTCATCCTGTTGCATGACAACACTAGACGATAGTCAATGCAAAAAAAAAAAAAGAACTTTTACGGAAATTTAAGTTGAAAATCTTTAACCACACCCATTATAGTCTAAATCTATCCCTACGTGATTCCACATCTTTGAAGAACTGAAGAAGGCGCTTCGGGGACTACAATATAATTTGGACGATGAAGTAAAGGAGTGCACGTGTAACTGGTGCCAGCAGCAGCCAAAGGACTTTTATGAGCACATAATTATGCGACTAATTTCTCAGTGGGATGAGTGCTTAAACAATTTCGGTCAGTATTTTTGAAGAATGTCGAATAAAGTCTGTTTTATTGCCTCTGTGTTGTTATTTATTGACTGACGCTAATAATATTAATGCTGCAGTTTAGTTCCCGAGAAGTTAATTCCGACCGGATTAAATGATTCCATTGCTAAAATAGGAGTGAGAAAACCAGTTTCTGAGAGGAAGAACATGTATAAATACAAGTACTAATCGGGGTCGTTATTCCCCATTTGTTGGTTGATGTTCTGGAGCTGTTTAATTACACTCTTCAAAATTTGATTCGTTTCAAAAACATTTTAAAAGTTCTAAATTATCATACGTTCTTTGGAAAAAAATCGCCTTTTCATTTCAGGACACAATAAAACAGATGAGGGAGGGGACAATGTATTCGAAAATATAAAGCACACTTGGAAACAACGCCTATAATGTATTAGATATAGGCATAAAAAAGTGGTCGATGTAAGCTTTAATCTCTAACAATGAACTGTTACAATCACTTCGCTCTGTGCAACAGGACCAATTCTTCCTCTAAACTTTTTATTCTTCTGAAGAAGAAAAACTTCCCTACTCCCTCAAGGTCAGGCTTTATCTTTTCCGAGTCACACTACTCAAGTGTATTAGCGTATTCCACAGATACAAAATTATTTCAGCATTATCTTATAACTTTCATGTAGATGCATATACATTTTTTCCTAGTTTGGGGTCTTAACTACCATTTTTCCCCCGAATCAGGGCTAGTCCAAATAAATAAATTACTGAAACAAACTAAATTACTGAAAAAAAAAAACTGCTGTTTCATATTTGGTATAGAACCGCATGTAAATTTCATATAAAAACTGACCAGTCAACAGGTTAGTGTAGGAATTGAGGCAAAGGGGTGTAAGTACCAAAATTAAAAATTTGAAGCTAACCAGCACAAATGGTATATGAATCTCTCCTGTGTTTTGGAGCAAGAGACAGTTCTAGTAGCCCAGACAGGTGCTGCTATGCAGCGTGATCTAGAAAAACCCTTCAATGAAAGTTGTCTACCCACACATTGGTATCGTTTGAGATTAGTCGAATAGCCTTCTCGAAGGTTCTGTCTTGAATTTCAATCTCGAAATAAGTGTTAAAGCAATTATTAACTGAGGGAAGTGCAAATAATACTTCCTGAAAAAAGTAATTTATGAATGTGATGTTTTTTCACAACAAATGAAGAATAGTGCTTGTAATTACCTGTTGTACTTTGTACAAATCACGTGAAATCAGGTTAGTATAGTGATAAGTAAGAAATAAGTCGCTTTCTCGATCTTCGAACTCTTCTTTAAGATCACTGAATTCAATTAAATTCAGGATTGGGTAAAACAATGAAAAAAAAAGAGTTCTGGGGAGTGCCCAAACTCAGCCAATTCCGAACACGCTATTGCATTTAATATTGAACGCAATACTGAACCCACAAAGTCCCTATCGCTAAAGGATGAATTTAATTTTAGAAGTACTTCTGTCCAAAGAAAACGTATGATATTTATTGATATGCCACCGAGTAAAAATCTACAAAGATTTAGCTATGTTTCGGAATTAATTCAGTAAAAAGAATTTTTGAAATAGTTTTTTATTTTCCCTTTAAAATGCAATAGTTTAATGCAAAGAAGACACTTTGTTCTTTTCTTCGAAAGAATGAATTTCATTATTTATACGTTTAAAGCAAAGGAGGAAAAAAGCAAAGAAGCAAATGCTAAAATTTAAAAAATTGGAGATAGCTTGTACAAATGATAGAAGAAGATGTTATCTATTTTGGGGCTAGAGATGGTACTAGTAGTACTGGTAGGTGCTGCTGTACAGCATGATCTAAAAAAACTTTTCAATGAAACCCTACCTTTGGTTTGAAATTTGCACAGGTTTTATCCATAACTTTAAAAAAGTCCACTTACATTCCTTGCTTCTCACTGCCTGAATTTAAAAATTCAGACAGAAGGGAAAAGTCTTGAAATGTGTCTGGGTGAATATCTGAAAATTATAAGCACAAAGTGCCTTTTATCAGAGGCTTTACCGTACAAATATGCAGAAACGCTCCAAACCAAACTAATATACGTGATTTTTTTTTTTTTTGGTTCACTGTTTTGAAATTTGTAAACTGTAGAACATAAGATCTTGCATCATTCTCATTTCTTGAATTTAATTTTTATTTAAGCCTCGCCAAAGGAAGAAAAAGAAGCCTGTTCTAAGAAGGAAATCAAGAGCTCCCGTTTCAGAGTGGAGCAAACATTGGTGAAGACGGAAGCCCCTGCATCTCAGGCTAAGCAAATTCCTCCTAAACCTGCAAGAGATACCTCTGAAGACAAACCAATTCCTCCTTCTGCTGGTAAAGTACCGTTTATTAACGTATATTTTCCGTATTTTCAGCGTATAAGACGTGTGTTGAGTGATTCGGAAGTGGGTTTATCCCCGCTGCTTCTTCAACATTATGTTAGTTACGGTTTGTTACACACAGTTAACTTGAAATCTTAAGAGTCATAAACAATGGCAGAACACCATTCATGTCCTTAGTTTTTCCTGGCATGGTAACTGGGTTATTTCCATCAGTCAAAAGTACTACTTTTAATCACTGAAATTGATAGAATAAGCAGAAAATAAATATATAAATAAATAGAATGGAGCCAAAAAAAAAAACGTTTATTTTCCCAACAGTGTAGTTTTTATTTATTTTTTTTTAAATGTCCTTTCTTAGAAATAAGGAGCGATATTTATGACATCGCAAGTGATGTACTTTGACCATTCTCCATTGGCGAGTTAAATGTGTACGCGTTGCTAGGACATGATAATTTGCGCTGTTGACATTTTATCACTTGTGATGTCATGTGCAAAAGCTTAAAAAAGGAATTTCAATCTGCGCACCGATTAAAATAATTGTTAAAAAATATTAAACTGTTTCAGATTATTTAAAAAATAAGTTATTTCCTAGTTTTTAAGCAAGCTCTTTCAGAAAGAATACTTTTAAAATTTCGCAAACAACCAGAGGCGGCGATTGGGACTGAAAAGTGGGGGGGGGTAGCGTAACTATGGGGGGATCTAGCGCCCCTGCCGAATTAAAGAAATTGCGCCCCCCCCCCCAGGGTCGCCCTCGTAGGAAGTCACCAGAGGTCATTGCGACCTCAAAAAAAATGTTTTTTCTTGGAACATTTTGTTTAATTGATTCGACAAATAGGAGGCAGCATTGTAATTTTTTTTCCTTGTTTCCTTTTTTAGAATTGTTTTCAATGATGCCCAATGTTCCTTCTCAGTAGAAGATGTGTGTGTGTGTGTGTGTATATGTATATATATGCTCCTTCTAGCTCTTTTTCTTGCGAGTTTTTTTTTTTTTTTTTCAAAACGTTTTTCAAATTCTGATTAAAAAAAAAAAAACTCTTAAATTTTTTTTTTGATCAGTCGAAATGCCGCCCCCCGGCTGCTGCTCCTCTGGCGAGAGCCACTCCTGCCAACCCCTAGTTACGCTATTAGGGGGGGGGAGAAAAAAAAGTAACTTAAGCCCATAAAACGTTTAGTGGCAACAAAGAAAAAAAAAGATATAAGATTAAAAAAGGACAAAACTTTGCTAGAGCTTGTTTTGAGAGCAGATGAGTGGTAATTAATGTAATTCTGACAACTTAACTCACGGTTTTATTAAGATTTTGATGAATTTTGTACACAATAACGTTCTCCTAAGAAACACTTAGACATGAATTAGACTTACATTATTTACCCCGAAGTATTTTGAGATGCACAAACACTTGGTAATAATTTCATTGAACAAATATGGCTTGTTTAAGTAAAACAATTGATTTACTAATATCTAAACAATGGGTACATAAACTAAAAACTACTGCTTGTGCTAAATAGTGTTTTGTAAATAAGTGTAAAACAAATAAATATGTTCTGAAAATTTTGACATTTATTTTTTTTATAATTTAAGTTTTAGTTCCTGAATTGGAAAATAAAAAAGAAAAAAAACTAAAACGTGGGGAGGGGCGATGGTTCCCCCCCCCCCCCCTCGAATCGCCGCCAACGAAAGCAACCCAATTCGCTACAGAATTCTAAGTAATTAATACCGCATCACTAGCACCTGTTTTTGCAATCCATCATTTCTTTCTTGTCTGACAATGCCGTTATTGGGGGGGGGAGGGACACGTGAGGGGAAGCTGTCTCCTTAAATATTTGTTGTTGTTTTGTAAAAATATTCCAAATGTAATGTGAATTTGTTCCATCTTTTTGTCAGTCCTCCAGAACCCCTTGATGAGTTCTCCCAAATATATTTTTCCCAACTACAGCACTACTGTTTAGGTGTACAAAGCGCCCTGCGCGAGTGATTTCGGGTTAAGAACACATAATTCATTCATTCAGAATACAAATTCAAGCCTCACTTTATTACATTCTCCACTCATCGGATTATTTTTTTGTGTATATGATAAATGTACTGCAGAAAATTTAGCTTCTAAAATTCTGTTTAAAAATCCTTTTTCCTATTTTCTTCTGTCAGATGACGGAGTGGAGAAAAATGCCGAAATACAGGAAAAGAAACCAAATGCCTCGCCTTCCGAGACACGTATACAGATGGAACCTCCGGTCTTTGCCGAGGAAAACGGAGACGGCGAGAAGCCAACTGCACCCCCGCGCAAAGCTGGGACACCTGCTAAAAGAAGAGCTCCAGCACCACCCCCTGCACCTAAAACTGAAGCTGTAATACACAGGACGGATGAACAGACTTCTGAATTAACAGTAAGGATGCGTTATTCTTTTTTTAATCCAAGAGCTTTATCTACATGTACTATGTCTGGCAATGACACTCATTCTCTCGTCCGTCCCGAAAACTTTCCCAGAGGGGCAGACTCCCAAAACGCAATGTATTAATATACTTTACCAGTCCTAGTATGGTAGGTTATGTACTTGAACGCCTGTTAGACCCTCCCTTCCTTTCCAAAAGGTAAATTCGGTCTGCGCTTGTGCATCCGGTCGCTCATATCAATGGAAAGATTCTTAGTGACAGGACTCCAACCACCCAATGTTAAACTCCATGCGTCATGGTACGGTTTAGTTAGTTTAAGCATTAGCATCCCAGAGACCACGTTGTCCCAGACACTTTATTAATAGAACGACAGAGCCTGATTCTTCAAAGCAAAAAGATTCGGAGAAATCAATTTTGCAACAAATCAAGTAGATGGAAAACAGTCGTTTCCATCGACAATACAGCCGATGAAAACACTGGTTCCATGCTTTGTCTAAAAGCAACAGTTCAGAACTTTTGCAAAACGTTTCTTTTTTAACGTCCTATACAGCTAAAGATACACCTAGTAATCATTTGTACTTTTATTCGAAGTAAAAATGTTTTTAGAGGCTAATATAAACTAGTTCTAGCACACTGGTAATCAGAAAACTTTTGAAATTTTTTTAAAATTTTCACCTTTGCTGCGTTTTATTTATTCACTTTATTTTATTTATTTATTTATTTTTTTAAGGTACTTGAACACAATCATATTTCTAAGCTCACACATTCGTCAGAGGTGACTTACATCTTCTGATATTTTGCATGTTGATCTTTTCTAGAAAGTAACACCAGAACCAGTTCTTGTTGAACCAGATCCTCCGTTACCTGATCCTCCAGCCCCGCCTTCGTCAGATATTCCAGACCTGCCTTCCAGTCAGCCCACCTCTGAACCGGACATCCGATCATCCGACAATTCTTCTCTTTCAAGTAGGGGTCAGGACACTTCGGAACCTTCAAGTCCGGGAAAGAGGAAAGCTTCGTCTCTGGGAGACTTGACGAAGCTGGACCCAAAGACCCACAAGGCCTCCACTGCTGCTGCCATTTTGGAGAGGGCCGTATCACTTGATTTGCAGGTTGGTTGACACATGGTGGAAACTCTTAACATTAACGTTGGACGAAATTGAAAGCGTTCTAGGATGGGGTTACCAATAACAGACAAAAATTCAGTAACACATAGTCATAAGTTTGGATTCAAACAATAAGCCTTTTAGGCGGGTAAAACTGATGTTTCTGTGGCCAATGAATACGGTGCAACCATCTAGTGTTCTCAGAGTGAATTTCACGAGCCAGTTAGTATTTACAAGGCAGTGGTGGAAGGTTATATGAACAGCCACCACGAGGTCAGCTGGTGTTTCATGTTCATTTGAATTTAATAAGGTTTTAGTTCTAAGTATAAAGAACTTTTGCACATTTTAAAGAGATAAAAGGAATTTGGTCTGTTACTCATCCTTTCCTCATCCTGTCTGTTTCTGGGTATCATCAGATTTTTCGGTGTCTGGTAATGGGGGGTCGAACCGTTTTTCGAAATTGAGCAAATAAAAGTAGAATTAACTAATTCAGAGGATCCAGAAGCAACCAAACATTAGATGAGATGTTGTTGCATGAAAGAATAGTTTTAAAATCCTAAATGCTTTGAAAGGCTCAGAAAGTTGAGTTAACCTGAGAGCGATGTCTTAAGCATGTCTGTGACTGGTGGCATTACCCTATCTACTAATAAAATCTCGATGTGCAGTGGACTTTCGAAAATCAAGACTGATGTGGCAGACGGCAGAATCATAAATAACGTTAATTTTGATATTGTTTCCCCTATATGAAATATGGAGCACCAAAGGTGCAAAATATAGGTCATTTATATAATGCGAAATCAACATGCAGGTTTTACGGATTTTTTATTTTAACACATAAAATTCCGGATTACTTACTGATCTGGATTTGTGAGAGTCTACTGTATATTTTTCTTATGTATATTTTCATGTCAGAATTTAACTCCAAATTTGGCATCTCAGATTCATCAGGTTGCAGTCATGGAGCTCCATAGTTCAAACGTCACCACCTCAAACTTAACATTTATCATTTTTGAATTTCATTCGGGGCCCTTGCAATTGAGACGTATGCAATATGGTTAATTCTCCCACAGCTCAATCACATCTTAAAGCTTGGTCAACTTTTTCAGATTCACCCTGTGTGCTATCATTTACTTACAATGTGAAAAGTTGTTATTTGATCTAATCCATTGAACTTGCAGAAACATTCAACTTTCGTCAGTGCCGAACTTTTGATTTTTCCTCGATCTTCAAACTGCCGCCCTTATCCATCTTAAACCATCTAGGTTTTAATTTCGAGTTTCAACGAAAAAAATACAGAAATAGGTTAGATTAACCGGCTCCAAGAACTTGCCGGCCGGGGCAAAGACCCCTGTTTTCTTCACTCTAGATCCGGCACTGACTTTCGTCAAACATAAAGACATGACGCAAAACTTTTTCTACCCTATAAATTTCAGTTCATAAAGGACTGTTATAGCTCAGTAATCTAGCATCTATATCTATTTTACCTTCTTGACTCATTCATCTATAGTTTTTACAAGTAAAAATCCTTTTCCTAATGTGTATCTGTTTTCAATCAATATTTTCCCAAAGATTAACCACAACTTCGTTTATCCACAGCAAAGTCTTCCTGGTGAGAACCTAATAAAACAGAAAAAAATTCTCCGAGCTCCAACATTTGAGGTCGATTACGATGAAAACAAGGAAGGAGATACAAACGATGCTGAAGTCAGCCCGCTAAAACGTTGGGATGTAAGTATTCCACTTTTAACACAATCATTTTGAAAAAAAAAAATTCATTAGTTCTGTGAAATTAAAACAACTTTTGAGCTTACACATCACAAATTACTGAATTCTGTAATATCTAACCGTTATTGTAAAACACTAGATACAAACACTACGTAATACCTAATCCTTAGTCAGTGGTCATATGTGTCACTGATGTCATTTTTGTGATTTAACCCTTCGCTCTAGGGGCTTTTTGTATCCCTTATTTATTAAATATACTGCCAAACTATTTCCTTTAAAAAAGAAAAAATCTTTCCTATCCTTCCTCGTAGTATGAAGTGAAATAATTCGGATTTATTTATTTATTTATTTATTTTCTATCGCAACGCACTGTTAACCCTTTGCACCCCCTAGTAGCACAATCGGTTGGTAGATGGTTGGTCAACGGTGGACTTAAGCGAATTAATTTTTGAAATTTGTTCCACCCTAAAATCTGTTTTTAGAATAGATTTAAAGCTCAGTGGATTGTATAAATTTGGTACTGAATCTTCAGAATGTTGTACAACAGCAGGGAAAAAAGCAGTTTACGGTTCATAGTGTAGTCAGGCTACATATTAAGCTGTTCGAGTAATTTCCTTAAAAAGATTTCTTTTTAAAATCAAGTAAGTGTTGAAAAAAAAGAAAAAAGAAAAAAGATTTTCCTCCTTCTCTAATGTTGCTTTTATGATTATTTCCATTATTTGAATTGATTTTTCGCTTTTTAGCTTTAAGTTTTGAGTTACTTTTACGTGGACATCTGTTTCGCATTTACAATATGTTCGCAAAAAGTTTCTACTAGCATGGTCACTATCGAATCCCAAATTTACCTTGGTATGGTGGAGGTCATAAATCCTCACATTTGTATTATAAACTACGATATTGTGATTCGTAATAATAATGTGCGTTAAACCCAAGAACTATGGGGTTGAATTACATCATTTGAGCGTAACTAACGTGAAACTTTGAAAATTAAAATATTATTTCTTGTAAATATTTGGTTTTTCAAAATGGCAAGCTAAAGTATTGATAAAAAATGTTAAGGATTTGTCTCCAACGTGAAACTTCTGCCTTTATTTTAGGGTTCCCATAAAACCAAATTTTAGTATATGCCCGGTACATTGTTTCAACTCTGCCTAATTATTATATTTTATTCTTTTAGGCTGGACTTGAAGAGGCATTGATCGAATCCACCAACAGCGAAATAATAAAAATAACAGAAACATTAAATCTGGAAAAAGTCGCAGCTGATGTATCTGTTCTCAAAGATGATATCAAAGAAGAATCCAAAACATTACTTAATGATATCACTGCTACCTTCAATTCCAAAATGGATGGCATTGTCTCAGATATCTCCAATGTATCACTTCCCGAAAAACCAGACTTAGAGACAATAGACTTAGATATCGGGCCTCTTCCAGACGAAATTGAATTGCTCAAGTCCGAAATCTCTCACGAAGCACAAGTTACTTCAACACCTGCCAGAAAGCTTATAGAAGTGAAAGATTTTTTGAAAGATGATGACGATTCCATGGATGATATCCCCTACTTGGGTTCTGCAACTCCTCAGTATAATGGGGAAAGCACTACCGTGAAACATTCCATTACTACCCGAAGTTCTACCGTACCAAACCTATCGCCAGTAGTTATTAGCATACCCGTCATCAAGCCAGATTTAACACATTATGAGAAGCTGCCAAGTCCTCCTCCAGCCAGTACTCATCCAGGACTAGATACAAGTTGGCGACTGTCTTCCAAAACGACTACAAATATTTCTCCAGACAGTTCACCACTGGAGAAGAAAGCACCATCGAAGTCATCTCCAGAAGAAAATGGCAAATCGGCTTTAGAAAGAATATCCGTCCAATCCTTGTACAGGCCGATATTTTCCAACAAAGAATCATCAGTTACGGATGAATCGGCTGTTTCAGAAAACAACAATAATACTCAACCCGAGAAATTGGTCAACGGCAACGACTCCGACTCATCTGAACACTACAGCACAGCTCAGGAAACTACTGCTTCTTCTGTAGAGAATAATTCCACGTTGTCCGTGACACTTTCGTCGTCAACAGTCGGTAATAACGTGGCAGCCAAGACACCCAATAATGTCGCTGGCTTCGCCAAAACTTTGATTATACCCAGTCCGAACGATGTAGAAAATTTGCTCAATTTGGCGAAGGAACCGAATACACCTCCGCCAAATTTAGAACCCCCACCAATTTCGGTGGACAATGACTGAAAAAACAGACATGTGTTGCGGATTATTTTTCAGTTCAGGGATATGCTGTATATAATAGCTTTTGTTTCAAATCAAGATGAAGTTTGTGACTAGTCTGTGCAGCTCATTGGCAAATAATCCTTAATAGTTGAATATAGAGCCATGTTTGCATGGTAGCCAGAAACAATGTTTCGCCATTTTGTTAAGAGAACTACATGTTCAGTTCCATAATCGAACAAAAGCTGTAATATAGCTAACTATAATTAACAGCTGATTAATCAATGTATATGCTCTAAGAGAAGTAATTATAGTGTGCGAAAGTAATATCGCAATATTTTGGATGATGAAATTGTGCTGAAATGCAAACACCATGTATCATGAGGTAAGTACGTGATTTTCCAATGTAATTAGACACTTGGCTACGAGTTATAGTGATTTGTAAGAAATACGTATCCTTGTATGATGTTAGCACATACGATGATTTTATATCCTACTTTTTTAAGCATATGTATAAAAGAACGTTGTAAAGTTTTAAAAAGATCTGTTGATTCTGCTAAGCATTTTGGAATGTAAGTAAATGCTTCTCATTATGCTTACTCCTTGTAAAGGCGAGAGATTTTCATTAGATTTTAATAGAATGTTGAATTTATGTCAGTTTTATTCAGAAATAAAATAAATATTTTTTCGAATTTTGTTAATTATTATTTACAATGTATATAGATATATATATATATACACATATATACATGTATATACACATTTATATGCAGAATATGTTTTTTTTTAATTTTTATTTGTGAAAAAAATCATTACATTTTCTTTCTGAGAAAATTGTAGTAAATATCGCCTAAATATGAAGGATTACAATAATGGTGTAAGTCAACATTTTGCAATTCTCTTCAGACCTGGCGTCCGGTATACCGGACATACACTTTAAACAGCTGCTAATCATTTAATAACTGATTAAATTGCTTGATTGTTTTTAGTTGAATTTTTACATTCTGCCTATAATAATCTGTGAAATAATTTTTCGTTTCGAGATTGACAACAATAACATATTTAAGGATTGGGAGATAGAGAGTAGCTCATTTTTGCAACCATGGATTCTCGTCTGAAAAGCGAGGTTTTTTCTCTGATTTTTTTTTTCTAATATCGAATCTTTAACTAATCGTTTCAAATGCTTTTATTATGTTTTATTTTAGAACATTTTATAATGAAGTTTGTTTCGCATTTTATCAATTTTTTACGAAATAATTAATTTTAGAAATATGTAGTATAAGTTTTTGAAATATTGGATGTGCCATAACTAATTTAATTGTTTTCCTACAAACTTGAAATTTTGTCTATAAGATACCCTTTACTATAATACACTGTGTACCCAATATAAACACTTTTGGTCAAGTATTTCATAATTCAGAAAGAAGGTGGTTTTGGGTTCCTTTTCGCGGAACAATTTCTTTTAATTCCCCTAATAAGTGTACCAATTGCACCAAAAACGACTAAAATATATTGACCCCCTACAAGTCCACAAAATTTATCTTTCCTTTTTTGCTGTTGAAGTGAATGATAGTGGTCTAATTAGAGTCCGTTTCTATGTATAACTCCTTACACGTATTCAACATTCTTTCAATAAACCCACCGTAAGTACGGACCGCAGTAACAGTGGTGTTAGTCATTCATTTCAACATCAAAATAAGTTGCAAGTAATAACGTTAGATAAAAGTTGATTCATAATGACAAAACAAAACAGTACCTATCTTTAATTGATGGTTTAAATTAAAATTTACGCAGTCTTTTTTTTTTTCCAGATGATTTTACAAAACCTTCATTTACTCGAAGCCATGTTAAAATGACTTACATCACGGCTCCATTCTAACCATAACCTTTTTATGGAATTAAGTACAATTATGTTTGATGCTTTACATTTGCATATGATCCATATTATGGAAAGATCGATAAAATGGCTTCAAATTAACAACACTATTTAGGACACATTTCAGGCTAAAATTTAAATTTCTAGGCATTATGGCCAAAATGCCTAGAAAATGCCTATGGTTTTCATTGTCGAATGAAATTTCTACTTTAAAGCTACTTAATTATCTATCGTATATTAGTTTTCCAAAATATGTGTATAAATTTTATAAAGTTTCAAATAACCGATAAATGTTTTATGCAAATTTTACCACTCTTAAGGACGAAATATCAGTACATTTTTTAATTTATAAAACTAAGACTTTTTTATTTTTATCAAATGTTTGTTTTCATCCATATAATGAAAATGGGCTGCATTTTAGCAGTCAATTACGTAATAACTGGTCCTGAATTATAGGATCTGCTGTGTCGTCCAAATAAATGATTAAAACAGCCAGGGTCGTATACATGGGAAAGGGGGGGTCAGGGTTCAACCCCCCCCCCCTCACCCGAAAAGTTTGGTTTGACATTTAAATGTTCGTTTATATTTAAAAATTTCCAAAAAATATTGTTCCAAAACTCAAATGTCTTTCATATATATATCAATTGCATAAAACGCTTTCATAATAGATAACCCGATGACTTGAACATTAGCACAAATAGCGCAACGCTCCGCATGAAAGTTTTAAAACCCTCCCTGAAATTATTTTCTAGTTATATATATATATATATATATATATATATATGGCCCTGAAAATAGTACAAGAAGCCGGCATTTTCCATTAGTTTATTGGTTTTTCAACTATGAGGACTTTTATGGAAGTTTAAGTTGCATTTATGAAGTCAAGGTAGATTTCCTACTTCTTTTAAGACGATGATGAGGAGGAGGAGATGGTGGTGGGGGGGGGGGCAGATTTTCAGTCTGCTTATGGGCGGCTTGAACATTATTTTTGCCCTTGAAAATAATATTTACTTCTTAAATTTTAACAATTTAAAAAATATATTAGCTTTAGCATTAGTATTCAATAATAAATATATTGAGCCGAGCCTGTATAAATATTTTTTTTAATGTTAGAAATAGTTCGTTCATTGTTTTTTTTTTTTCGTTCACTTTTAAAAAGACTCTCTCTCACTCTCTCTCTATCTTTCTGTCTGTCTATCTCTCTATCGCTTTTGTCATTCAGTAACAGCACAAAAATATTCAAATATGTTTTACTCCTACCCTGTCCCTTGTGCAGAAAGTATTGCCCGAATATTTTTACTCAAATTTTAGCCTAAATTTCCATTTTACTCATCCAAACAAATGGTAAATTCTTTCGGCTTCTCCCGTGGAAAGTGGAATCTGGATCATGCCTCGGGCCCCTTTCTGTTTTGCCGAACTAGAAATATACAGTATAACCAAGATATTCAACTTCCTTGGTATGACGTCGATTTAACGATTGTCAAGGGACCTGGAAAAGTTATCGCTAAATCTAGGATGGTATTAAATCGAGGAGCATAGACAAAATTCAGTCAAAATCCGAACCAGTGAAATGTATCACTAAATAAAGGAAATTGTTAATTCGAATATCGTTAAATCTAAGTTATACTGTACATAAGTTTTTACCTCTCCTTTTTTTTTTTTTTTTTTTTTTTTTTTTTTTTTTTTTTTTTGCATTCCGGCGATCCTGAAAGCCAATGTTGATGTTTGAGATCAGAAAATTTGACAAAAGATAATTATTTTCTACAGATCTATAAACCGAAACAACACATTCCATTGCTTCGACACAAGTTCTGTCTAGAAGTTTCAACTATTTCGCGCATTGCGTAAAAATAACGCAACATGAAATTCCTGAATAGTCATGTCATATTACAATTGTAGTTGCTATAATAGAGCGTGAGTATTTAACAGACATGCAATAAAGTAGTATATGGAAACTGTAAAGGGTTTCTGAATTCCAGTTTCCTTTTTATTGAAGTTAAGCGAGCGATATTCATTCGAGAATCTCGTAATGGTGGTAGATTGTTCGAGTTGAATGAGACTATTTAATTGTCCTGTGATTTAGCTCCTTTAAATTGAACTTTTGATATGATTTGTACATTTTTATATTTTAAAGGCTAACAGGGATTTGAAAAATAGATGAAGACTATGACGATATTCTTGCAAAACGGCTTCAAATATCTACTCTAATCTTGTAGAAATGCAAGAACGTTTTTAATTTGACACCCCCTCCCCCGCCCCCGTTTTTTTTTTTTTTTTTTTTTTTTTTAAATCTTATCGTTTCTGCTGTAACTAAACCCTTAGAAAAAAGTTTCATAGAATTCCAAAAAGTATTTTCTTGGAGCAATTCTTCCAAAGAAAATTTTTAATAGTATTTCTGTAGACGTATGTACAAAAAACAGTTGCATATATTTCTGTAGACTCTAAAAGTTACTTATAGAAATAACTATCGTAAAACTTCTAAAATATTCTGCTTATAAGACTTGGGTTTGAATCCTGTTTAGCTCATGTGTGTTATTGTTCGTTCCAGCAGGGCCACCAAGAGCAAAGAGGGCCCCTTGTAGTTTGGTCGCAATTGTTACCTTAGTGTTCCCTACAAGAGGGAGGGCATGGAGCAGACTGCGCGATTGAAATGAGGGGGCACCTCTGGTTACTCTATGGCAATTAATTTTATAATAACCAAATCTAACCTTATTCGAGTTCCATCATCAGTAGTTGTACTTTTCAAGCTCTCCACATATGGTCTATAAGTAGGCTTACCAAATTTCTGAAATGTTCAACCAGGACATTGCCCCCCCCCCCCCCCCCAATGTCATAAGCATTCAGAAGGGAGGAGATAGAGCTTAGTTCATTCTCAACGCTATGAGAATATGGTTACTAATTATTTGCAAACCTAAACCAGGGGTGATATGAAAGACACAACCCGATAAATTTAAACATTTTATTTCCTAATATTGAAAACTGTAAGTTACTTTAGTAAGGAGAAACACTTTGAATGAGAAATAAAAATTTGAACAAGAATGACCTGGACTTTTTATTAGCTAGGACCTTTTTTAGAAAGTCTTTTTTGATTCTTGTTGCAAAATTTCGCACAAGCAAATCCGATATTAATTTTACTAACCTATGTTGCGAATGACAAAGTAGTTATCCTTAGTAATACTTCAGTTAATTATTAGATTTTTTTGGGTTTATGTTATCAAATTTACATTTTACCGGGACGTGAAGGAAACCGGCCGGGACACCGGCATTTTGTCCGAAAACCGGGACTGCTCCGGTCAAACGTCTGGCAAACCCAATTATGAGTGGAATTTTAATGGAAGATTATATTTTAATTCATTACAGGAAAACAAATTGAAGACTTAGCAAAAATTTCAAAAAAGAGTCTATTGATAAAACCCAAAAAACTGTTCAGATCTGACACATTTCAAACACAGTCACGGTACATGAACAGTAACATTATTGCAACAGCATGGGAAGAAGCGACACGGATTTAGCCATCAAAGCACTATAATCAAAGATGGCGATGCATATCTCAAGTGAACGTGGAACGGATTACAAGAAATCCCTAAAACCTGAATCGTACTATCATCATTTGTCTTTCCTATGCAAGATACACGGAAATAAAGAAACGCTTTATTGGTTACGATTGGTCACACGCAGTGTTGGCAATTGAAGTTACTAAATCTAGTTGAAAGACGATCGTTAAAATGGTATAATATTTGAATAGAACTGGGGTTTGGAAAAAATTGAGGACTTGACTGATATAAATTTGATCGGTTATTACTTGGAGCGAGCTTGATTTTAGAATGATTTTGCATCTTTTTTTGAAACTAACCACCAATTTAGAACGCTTCCAACTTTTTTTTACAGCTGAGTGAATCACAGGAATTGCACTTTTACTATATGTGATTCTTAAGTTTTTAGTAAGATGAACGGAAAAACTCGTCATTTAGGGTGTCAGGGGGCTCAATTGCTCCTTTTGGCTGCAGGAAATCATTTTATTTGCAGTAAAAGGGCACAGTTTTCGCTGTTTCTTTTTTTTTTTTCCACATTCAGCGCGTAACGTAAACACACCACCAGTAGTAACCAGTGCTTCAGTAGAGGCCCCTTCAAGGTTTACATTTGAAAAAAAAAAGATTCTAGGTCTCCCAATCTCCTGCACGTTTGATCTCCCCATTTCCTACGAAATGGATATTTCTGAGTTTTCCACCGAGCATCAACAATGCTGAAGCACACTTTACTTGATTCGGTTTTCTTTTTGTATTTTTTTAAAAAACAATGGGGTTGTTTCCTTCAGTCAAAACTACTACTTTTAGTCACTGAAATTGATAGAATGAGCAAAAAAAAAAAAAAAAAAACTAGTATGTTGTGGCCATCACGAAACTTTCTTCTATATTTTTCTTTTTTTTTTTTTTTTTTTTCTGATCCCTCCCCATGCTTGACGAGGAAGCAATATTCCCAACAAAAACAAAATGACACATGCAAAAACTTGACGACTATCCCAATGTCTGAATTATTGCAAAAGCAAAGCAAAGAGCGAAAATTGAAAGTTATTTTAAAAGCCTTGCTTGAATGAATTACAAATATTTTATTTGTTAACAAACATAACATGGCAACAGTTAAAAATTTTAAATCATTGAGATAATATTTCCTACCATTTCCATACAATTAAAATCACGAGAAATACGCAGACGACAATCTATTACGATTTATCTTTCTTATTGTTGCATTAATAAAAATATTTTTATTCGCAAAAAAAAAAAAAAATCAACACCTCTTGGAGCGATTGGCGTCAAAATAGAACCAAAGCCTGTTTACATATGGATTCACATATATTCCAAATTTCAACCAGAACGTAGCATTACTTCTTGAGATAGGGCACTCAAAATGGAAAAAAAGAACGGGTGATTGCGCTACCCCCTTTTTAGCTGTTGACACAAAAATAAAATCAGTTCTTATACCCACTAAGGGCTACTTGCCGATAAATTTTTCTTTCATTCCGTTCATTATTTCTTGAGATACAGCAGTCACAATTGACGACAAAAAACGTTCTATAGCTCAACCCCCGTTTGAGTTATTGACACCAAAATTGAATCAGCACCTGTTCCTGTTAATACCAACATATGGACCAAATTTTGTTTGATTCCGCCAGTAACTTCCTGAGGAATAGCAAGCACGCGTAACTCGAAAAACGTCCCATTGCTCCACCCCCCTTGGAGGAATTCGCGCCAAAAACTAATGGGCACAAGTTCACATAGGGGCACATATGTGTACTAAATTTCGTTCGATTTCATGCGGTAGTTTTTGTTGTACAGCGGCCACAAAAAACTGGTCACACACAGACGTGACACACATACATACACACACACACATACATACATACACACACACATACACACACACACACAGACAGACAGACATTTTCCAAAAATGGTCGAAATGGACTCAGCAAACCTCAAAACGTTCGAATCCGTCAAAATTCGAAATTCGAAAATTTGCACGAATCCAATACTTTCTTCTATATATTAGATATAGAAGAAAGTAAAAAGCATAGACCCAGAAAATATTTTTATTTTCCCCAACAGTTATTTTTTAATTAATTTTTTAAAATGTCCGATTTTTCAAACAAGGTCTTAATGACGTCACAAATGATGCACTTTGGCGCATCTTCCACGTTATGATAATCAAGAAGCGAATTAAATATTGCGCTCTACGCTTGCTATCAACCATATCGTTGCCAGTACACGTGAGTAAAAATGCGAATTAAATATTTTGCACTGTGAATGGCAACACTGAATGGCATTTCATCACTTGTGATGTCATCGGCAGAAGCCGTAAACAATGGAAGCGCTCTGATTTAAGTAATTTTTAAAAAATATTAAAGTTAAACAAATTATTTAAAAAATGGTCATATTTTTAAGCATGTTCTTTCAGAAAAAAATACTTTTAAAATTTTGGAAACGATCCCATTGAAAAAAAACATGAGATATTTCTTGTTTGATGAAATTTTATCAATTTCTACTGAATAGAAACATTTACATACGATCAAAAGTTCTCCTATCAATGAAATACAGGGAAGCAATAAGCACTATTAATATGTTTCTCTTTCATATGTTTTTATCATTCGTGCGTTTTTAATAGGTGCCTGCAGATTAACACATATATATCAGACGTTTTTTCATTTATACATTTTTTTCATACAGTCCCTTTTAAACGTATGAACAAAGATTCACTGCATGAAAAATCATATATAGTGATAGCTTGTATCCGCATTTAGGCTGAAAGTGCGAAATTCTATGCGAAAGCAAAAAATAAATCAAAAAGATAAAAATAATAACAATAACACACACAAGCTTTGCGTACTCAAAACAAACATAAAACCATCGAATAATTATCGGCTGCAGTTTTCGCGGACGAATGGCTTGACTGCTAGCCTCGGGCTGAGTAAACTCCTCGAACGGCATTCCGCGCAAAGAGGAACTGAAACAAGGCGCAGAGAAGAAATTACTGGCTGGCATTGATTGAAGAGAGGAATTTTAATACCCATCTTTTCGCGTCTTATTGAATGAAAATGGAAATTCATTCAATATTTTCTCTACTTCTGTGCTAGGATCTTTAGAAATAACACAATGCTTCTGTTTCTTTTCAATGCAAGTAGCTGAGTAAATAGCCCACAATACATATAGCACCAATGTTTACACTCAAAAACTTCTATAAAAACAAGCAAGGGCAAGGACGCCCGGAACTAAAATTTTTGGGAGGGCAGAAATTCTCAATTTTCCGAAGGGAACTCCAAATTTTGTAGAAAATGATCATTCGAATTGAACTCTAAATTTCTCTAAATCATGACAATGGGGTCGTTTCAAAAGTTCAAAAGTATTTTTTTCTGAAAGAGCATGCTTAAAAACATAGGATCTGACCATTTTTTAAATAGTTTATTTAAGTTTAATATTAAAAAAAATACTTAAATCGGTGCGCTCTTATTGTTCACAAATCTTGCCGATGACAACACAAATGATGAAATGCCCTTTAGTGTTGCCATTCACAGAGCAAAATATTTAATTCGCATCTTTACTCACGTGTATTGGCAACGAAATGGTTGATAGCAACTGTAGAACGCAATATTTGATTCGCTTGTTGATTATCATAAGGATCATGGAACGTGGTAGAAAGATGCGCCAAGATTCATCATTTGTAACGTCATCAAGACTACGTCATGTTTGAAAAATCAGATATTTTTAAAAAATAATTAGAAAAATAACTGTTGGGAAAATGAAAATATTTTCTGGGTCTGTTTTCTTCTTTTTTTTTTTTTTTTTTTTGCTCATTCTATCAATTTCTGTGACTAAAAGTAGTACTTTTGAAGGAAGGAAACAACCCCATTATGCCGAATCATCAGACAAAATTTGCTGAATAAGAAAATTTTGGGGAGGTTAACGGTGACCTGTCCTTGAGCAAGGGCCCTCCGAATTTAAATTTCTAGAAGAAAGGGGTAAGGGATTTCAAATTACGGAATTAAGTTTGAAAAAATTACAGAATAATTAAATGAAGTGGAATATCGATTATCCGAAACTCTGCAAACCGGAACATCTTTTAACCGAAATCGGATTCCTTAAATATCAATTCTTTCCCTGGAGAAGGGTTGTTTCTGCTCAAAATGCCAAATTAAATCCATGTATTTCTGTCACTTCTGTTTTTTTCTCACTCCCAACGGTAAAATTTTTGAAACTCTCTACATCGGGGATTCTCAAACTTTTCTGATTCGCAGCACCTATTTAAGAATTTGAATTTTCTCACGGCACCCTAGTCAATTTCGATTATACAGGGAAATTTCGTTACAACAAATACCAATGCAACGAAATGTCCTTTCAGCAAAAGAAATGTTCAGTCCCGATAAAACATTACATGGCTTGAATTTCATTACAGCGAACAAAAATTACGGTCCCTTGATGTTTGTTGCAACGGTTTTTCACTGTACATGAATGTATTGAAACTATGGGGTGAAATTCGTGGCACACCTCGCTTTTCTCTGAGGCACCCACTTTGGGAACCTCTGCTCTTCATAATACTGTTTTGTTAACTATTGGAGTCGAAAACGATAGAAAATGAAAGAAAAATATTTTATTACGTAATTATTCCTGTAACCCGTTATTTTTTTTAGCTGAAGTAAAAAATTAAAGTGCACTGAGATGTTATTAACGCTAAAAAGATTTAAGTTCACAGCATTATTATGCCTTCCTGAATTTAAGTTGCATTTCTTGACTTGTGAAAAATTACGTGAGCAAGTTTGTTTGTAATTATATAGTAACTAGAAAATTGCCCGTCAAGGAATGACGGGTGAAAATTGCTTTTACATTTGAGCGAAGCAATGGGGTCGTTTTCTAAATTTCGAAAATATGTTTTACAGAAAGAGCATGCTTAAAAATATAGGATTTGACCGTTTTTTAAATAATTTGACAAAATTTTTACTATTTTTAAAAAAATATTTAAGTCAGTGCGCAGACTCAATTTCATTTTCTACGCTTCTGCGCATGACATCACAAATGATGAAATGCCATTCGCTGTTGCCATCCGCGCAGAGTAATATTTAATTCGCTTCTTTACTCACATGTATGGCAACGATATGGTTGATAACAAGCGTAGAGCGCAATGTTAAATTTGCTTCTTGATTATCATATCGTGGAATCGCGGTGGAGAGCAAGAGTAAGCGTTCAGTGCGCCAATGCAATACGCGCCTAAGTTCATTTGTGACGTCATTAAGACCACGCCTTGTTTGAAAAATTGGAAATTTAAAAAAAATTAATTAAAAAATGACTGTTGGGAAATTGAAAGTATTTTCTGGGTCCTTTTTTTTTTTTTTTTTTTTGCTCATTCTATTAACTTCAGTGACTTAAAAGTAGAACTTTTGACTGAAGGAAACCACCCCATTGCAAAATAATACAGGATATTCGAAGAGTGCCAGCGCATTCAGTGGGGCCATGCTCAATGATTTAAAATTTTTAACTGTTGCCATCTAATGTTTGTTAACAAATAAAATATTTGTAATTAATTCAAGCAAGGCTTTTAAAATAACTTTCAATTTTCGCTCTTTGCTTCGCTTTTGCGATAATTCGGAAATTGGGAAGGTCCAAGTTTTTGTGTGCGTAATTTTATTTTTTCTTGGAATATTGCTTTTCCTCAAGCATGGGGAGGGGTCAGATAACATAAGAAATATATAGAAGAAAGTTTCGTGATGGCCACAAAATACTTGTTTAGCTCGAATTTCTTTACGCTTAGCTAAAATTTAGGCACTACTTTCTTTATTAAATCTATCAATAAAAAGTGAAGGAATCGTCCCACAGTTTTCTTTTTGATAGTATTGGAAAGAGAACACATTTTTAACTCCAGATCTATCTCGACCTATGGTCAAAAAACTAAACTTCTATCTCCAAAGGAAAAAAAGTAACAAGCCATTTTAAATCAAGTTCGAAAAATCTCATTTGCATTCAAATTGTTAACCATTATATTTTGTTTCCGCGGTTACGCTTTTTGAATCCATCGTTTCTTTTTAATTTCTTAAACTTATTTTATTTTGTTTCCATGGTTAGGTTACGCTTTTTAAATCCATCAGTTCTTTCTCATTTTAATTTCTTAAAAGTATTTTAAGATCTGTCGTCATTGTTTGAAAGGGAAATTTTGCCCGATTGTTTTTTTTTTTTTTTCTTTTATTTAAGCCTGATTGTTGAATATACCCGTCACTTGACACAATTTTTATTTTCAAGGTAGACCGGGCGAAGACGGGCAATGCAGATAGTTATATATATATAAGGATTTTTACAGCCGGAAATGGACAAATCTATTATTTTTTTTACCGATGTCAGCTTTTGCAGAAGTAGAGTCTCATTCAAATGAGCGGAATATGCGCATCAAATTTTTACTTTTCCCCCTTATTCACAGAGATTCGTCTTATCTGGACGTTTGAAAATTCCATGCAATCCGTGGTTGGACAGTACAGCTACTGCTAGAATGACTAGCTATTTTATGTTGACATACAGGAAAGTTAACTCGTTTAGCTTTCTGAGCGAACTTTCTATTAAAATATCATAAAAATGTTGCAGGAAATTGAATATCCGAACTTTCCGAAAATGAAGACAAATTGTGATTTTGCGAACTTTATTCGAACAAAAAGAAATAAAGATAAAAATACGATTTCGCGAGGCTTAAATTTTAGCGATAACGATGGGTTTGCGGAAGTTACAAGCTCTCGAAAATAAGTGCTTTTAGAGTGCTGCCGTGTATAATAGAAAAGTCGTATCTGCACTTTTTATCCTAACCCCCCAGCTCGGCTACGGCATTGCTTCATTTCATTATTACTGCTTGAATTCTTGTATTACTAGGGGGAATACTAGTCACGTTTTCAAAATGTTTCTCCTAACTAGTCAAATCAAAGCACTTATCTGCTTATCAAACTGCTTATAAATCACTATTGTTGAAATTTTCAAGACAATACTTGATTTTTGAACAAAACATATTATTAAATAAGACCTAAACTAAAATGAAAAATTCCGCCAAGCTTTTAAAATGTAAATAAAATTTAAAAAGAAAAAGAAAAAAAAACCAGCAAGCTATAAATATGAAAAGTTCCATCAGAAAACAAAATTAAAGGAGGAACGAACATGTCAGCAGCTATTTCAACAATAGAACATTTTTAGCCAATTTGGCACATTTTGCGTAACAATAATTCCCCCAGTTATTTTTAAAGACTGAAACCATAAATTCATCTATTTATTATTTTTATTTTACAATTGTAATCGGAATTAGTTGCAATGAATAGTTATAGACAATTTAGAAGCTCAAAAAGTTTTTCATGTGTCCAAGTTTTTCAAAACATAAAAGATCAAAATCATATGGAAGTTTACTTTGGGCCAGAGCTTTTCCTCTTGCTTCTCTTGGCTCTTGTTTTACCGATTTTCTTCGCAGATTTGGACACCGCTGATTTTCTTGACTTCCGTTTTGGGGATGCCTTCACTGAACGTCTTTTGCGTCCTCCACTCCTCTTCTTCTGAGCTTTCGCAGCCACCCTGTACTTACCAGCCTGCCTCATCAGTTGTCCCCGATCCAAAGCGTTCTTCAAGTACATCTTGATTTCGGCATCCTTTTGCTTCGTATCCACCTTCCTGACGTTGCCGAGGAATGACTTGATGTTTGCGAGAGATGTTCCTTGAGCTCCTTGTAGTTGGCGGACGGCATTCATAACTTGGCGACCCAGACCTGATCTTGTCTTTTTTTCAACTTTAGGAGAACTCGGAGCATTTCCCACCACCTTTACTTCTTCAGAATTCATTATTATATTGTACTAAAGTGTTAAAATTTCGATGTTCTTGAGATACGCGATTACTATTTATATCGATCGACTTAATTACGAATTGTGAGAAGAAATCTAAAGATTTGAAACGCTGTCTTATTAGCGTGCAGCATTATAGACACGCGCTTCTCCTTTTACGAGCAATCAAACTTAACAAACTTTAGATCTAAACATTAAGTTGTAAAAAAGGCAGAAATAAATTCACGTAACTTGAAAGAAAAGGATCTCTAGTGACCAAATAATAAAGATTTATCAGTTCACAGTTATGTAATCCTTCTTTTTTTAAAAGGGAAATGCTGGGTCCCAAAATGATAGAAAGGAGAATAGAAAACAAATCACTTGAACTTTGAGGTCCTGAATTTAAATTATGTTTTTCACATTCACGAATTGAAACAGCATCCTACCCCTTAGGTATCGCGTTTCTACGAATGGGATGGGATGGGATGGGATGGAATGGAAATGGCCAAGAAATTTGCACATATTACTAGTGATTTTTTAGAATTGGTAATACCAGGGGCATATCCATAAAAAAGAAATGGTGATTAGGATGCAGTAATAAAGATTTTATGGCCAGTATCCACCAGTACACTTATCATAAAGATTATTTACAGCGTATAACGTTATATATTTTTATTTCTTATTAATCTTAAATGATGAGAATTAGCAATCTTTAAAATTTGTATTTAGATATCGTTTTGCAGTTTCTCATAAGTGGTATTTCCTGAAAAAACGTAATTTTACACAAAAACCCTTTTTTAATGTGAAGTCAGCTTGAGTTGAACGCTGAAAAAAGTATGAATAAAATCAAACCACAGATGATTAGTAACTATGATGACGAAAATTTCGCTCTCTACATAAATATTAAAAACAACCGTCGTCATGGTAATCCGAAAAATCAGAGCAACATCACATCAACTTTGGTCAAGTAAGGATAATAAGCAATTCGTGATTGCTCAATAATGAGGAACAACGAACTCTAAATTTCAATTGCAAAAACTTTATTTTTAGATCTCTAATTATGTTAGAAAAGGCAGTTCCAGGAGTTCGCCTTCGAGATTGTTTTGAAATTTTAGCCCTAAAAACGCAACCTTAGATTATATTTGGTGATGTTAAGGGGAGGAGAAATTCAGGGAATTTTTTTTAATTTGTGGTCTTAAAAATGCATTTTACACCTTTTTTGGTGTAATGGTTTGGGGGGAGGGGTGGGTCCTCTCCCCCGGATTTTTTCGAAATTATATTTCCAAAAACGCAGTTTTAGAGGGTCTTTGGTAATGCTAAGGAGAGGAGAAATTTGGGGTCTCCAGGAATTTTCCGAAATTGAAATCCTAAAAACGCGATTGAAAGCCATCTTTGGTAACATTAAGGGGACCAGCAATCTTTCCCAATTGAAGCTACAAAAACGGAGAACTAAATTTAAGATAATCTTGAAAAATGTTGGCGAGAGAGAGGGGGGGGGGGAAATAGAGACATTCTGCTGGAAATTTTTTGAAGTTACCTTTTAAAACGCAGGTTTTAGAAGATCTTCTTCGTTGATAATTTTCCGAAATTGAAATCCCAGTAACAGTTGTAAGCAGATAATTGTAATGCGGGGAGGGGGTGCTCCCCAAGAAATTTTTTCTGAGTTGAATTTCTAAAAACGGAAGTTCAGACTTCTTGGTTAATAGTGGGGGGGGGGGGGGGGGGGTTCGGTGACATCCTGATTTTTTCCGGATTGAGGTCCGAGAAACGATATTTTAGACCCTTTCTGACTGCCGGCTTTACGTGCATTCAATCATGTCTTTTTATGCCATTCATGTAAAAAGAAAACATTACACATTGCCCGCAATAAAGGGGAAAAATGCATAATGTTTTGGGTTATTTTTATGCAACTTTTAATGTTTGATGTCTGCTGCAGAAAAGCCACTGATATGGCGTCCATGTCTATTTACAGTCCATGTCTGTTTTTGAGAAACAACATTGACCAGCCTTGCAGCTTATCCATAAAAGTTACCCGAACAGCCTCCCATTGGAATTGAATGGGGTTGTTTCCTTCAGTCAAAAGTACTACTTTTAGTCACTGAAATTGATAGAATAAGCAAAAAAAAAAAAAAAAAAACACGAACCCAGAATATACTTTCATTTTCCTAACAGTTATTTTTTAATTAATTTTTTAAAATGTCCGATTTTTCAAACAAGGCGTGGTCTTGATGTCGTCGCAAATGATGCTCTTTGGCGCATCTTTTTACTGAGTTTCGTCGTTATGATAATCAAGAAGCGAATTAAAATTGCGCTCTACGCTTGCTATCAACCATATCGTTGCCAATACACGTGAGTAAAGATGCGAATTAAATATTTTGCTCCGTGAATGGCAACACAGAATGGCATTTCATCATTTGTGATGTCATCGGCAAGAAATGTAAACAATGAAAGCGCAACGATTTAAGTAATTTTTTTTAATATTAAACTTAAACAAATTATTTAAAAAATGGTTAGATCCTATGTTTTTAAGGATGTTCTTTCAGTAAAAAATACTTTTAAAATTTTGGAAACGACCCCATTATGAATATCAGTGAATATTCTCATACACAAGAGCATGATATGTTCGATTAAATTGTTATAAACCGATATGCTTTGGTGCTTTTTGGACTGGGTAAAAGCTGGTGTCACCTACTTTAAATTCATTCCAGTTTCATCTTAATTGTTTTCGTCCATAATTGTTTTTGAAATGTCAAAAAATTTCATTGGTGTCTCCCATTTTCCACTTTCATCTCATAGTTAAATCTGTTGAATAAACCAAAACACTGTCCGAATGTCATTGTCTATGAGAGTTCAAGAGAAACCTTTTTTCAACAGTAATGCATGATGAGCAAAGTAATTTTCATTCCCTTCGAAGAGCAGTATTTTTGAATTAACCTTTTCCCCCTAGAGCATTAATGTCAGGCACTTCAGGGTCAATATAACGTTATCATATGTATGATTTGCCAATATCCCCGTTCCTACCAACATGGGCGGATTTATGAGGGGCCACTTGGGACAATGCCCCCCCACCCCTCAGTCTTGGGAGGACTTTATACATAGTGTTACAAATCCTGTAAATAGTAATTAATGTAGGAACGTAACCTGTAAATAGTTTCCCGTAATGAATATACAACCCCTTTTTCATTCGGCTAAATTATACGACCCCTATTTTCTTTCTTTTCATTGATAACGGTCTACTACTTTACAGAAGCGTGTGGAATATTGGAGAAATTTCTTTTCGGTGTATTTAAGCCGTTAGCGATGGATAAACAGTTTAGTTTCGATTCAGATTTCGAACTGAGTGTGTGTATTAGCTCTGTTTATAGCGAGGCATTTCGCTGTGTTGTTTTCGTATTTGGAAGTAAATACGTGTGTAAACGTTGAGTTTACGGTGTTGCGTGATAATTGCTTAATTGCTGATGAATAATTTTGCAGTTGTTGACGATCTTTCCTGTACATAGTGTAAATAAATTTCCTGTGTTTTTATCAAGAACTGTGTCTTCATTTCAAGAAAGTGGAAGTCGCACCGAATCAGTTACAATTGGCGCCCAACGTGGGGCTACTTCTGGACTTTCTTGGAGTAAGTGTGACTTTGGACATTTTTTTTCATAAAGACTGTTTGAATTTATAGACTTTGTTTTTATGGTGATTACTCGCGCAATGGATGACCAATTAAAACAACTTCTGGAAGCAATTAATGCTGTGAAAAGCGACCTGACTGAAAATATGGCGACTAACCAAGAACAATTAAAAAATGAATTGGCGACTAACCAAGAACAGTTAAATAGTGATTTAACTGCTAAAATTACTACAAGTCAAAATGAAATAAAAAGTGACCTAACGTCGATGAAAACCATGATGGAGAATCAACTAACCGCCATGGGAGATAAAGTTGATGCTCTGGAAGAAAAATTTGATACTGTGGAAGAGCGTATCGCCAAGGTGGAAAATAAGTTAGAAGAAGAAGACAAGAAATTTACCTCATTTAAGGAAGAAATAATTAAAGACATGGAAAGGAGATTGGCGACCGCGGAAAGCAGCTCTGTACAGTTTGGCGCTCCCACATCGGTTGCTCGACCGTCCATTAAACTTGCCACATTTGATGGGAAAACTTCGTGGCAGGTTTACAAAACTCAATTCATGATAGTGGCGGAAGCGAACGGATGGGACTCTGCTACCAAGGCCTGTCATCTTGCAGCATCCCTGAGAGGTGACGCAGCGGACATTCTCCTGACCCTTCCGGACAGCCAGTGCCTGTATTTCGCCGCCCTCACATCTGCGTTGGAGCTTCGCTTCGGTGAGAAGTGCCAGAAAGATTTCAGCCGACTCCAGTTGAAATCCCGTTTCCAGAAAACCGGGGAAACCCTGCAAGAGCTAGCGGCGGACGTCGAGAGATTGTCTCATCTTGCTTTTTGTGACTGTCCTGCGGATGTTCGAGACAACCTGGCACTCAACTACTACATCGACGGGGTTCGAGATCCGGAAATCCAGAAAGCTCTACGGATGGCGGATGTCAAAGACCTGAGTTCTGCTGTTGTGTATGCGATGAAGTTGGAGGCCGCCCAGCAAGCAACCCGCAAGGATCGCCATTCAATCCGCGGCGCGAAAACTGATGAGCCTGATCCGGTTTCGTCACGTTTTGCTGATCTGGAAAAGCAAATAAAAGAAATTGCAGGAATCCTCAAAAGGAATTCGGCTCCCAAGGACCATAATGGACAATCACTTAAGTGCTGGAAATGTGGTGGCGAGGGTCACTTACGAAGAAACTGTGAAGCTCGTCAAGAAACCAGAGGGAAGAGCACCTCTCCCTCGCAGGTCCAGGAAAACTAAGCCATGGCAATCTCGCGGGGCGGAGGTCGCCAAATTGGAATGAGCCCCATCTTAAAGTTTTCCAGATTTCCTCGACGAGTGGCGGCAGTAATGGACTGTTTGTTTACGCATATGTAAACGGGTTTCCCTGCGAACTGATTATTGACACTGGAGCCAATGTTACGATCATTAGAACAGATGTGGCTCGTCAATTTGGACTCAACATTCTGTGGACGCCGCCCTGCGTTACCCTCCAAACTGTGACAGGTGACAAGATCGAGATTGAAGGTAAAGTGAACTTAGAAATTGTGTTTGGAAATGCCATTTACCATCATACCGCATTCGTTGCTGCTATCATAGACCCCTTCATTCTCGGATTGGACTTTTTAAAGAAGTATGACTTCAACCTCGACTTCAAGACTAACGAGCTGCACTCGACGAGAGAAGACATAGCAGTCTTTCCCGCAGAAAGTGATGTAAAATCCGCTCATCAAATAATTGCCCAAACAGATTTATCAATTCCCTCAAGGTCAGAATCATTAATACCCGGCTCCATTGAAGAGAGCAATAGTTTTAGATTTGGACTCATTGAATACCCCAACTTAAGCAATAACCCAAAAGGAGTACTGGTAGCATCTACGCTTGTGGACCTTTCTAAGGATGTAATTCCTGTGAGAGTCGCCAACGTGAGTGAAAGGCCAAGGAATATCCGAAAAGGTGAAGTGTTGGCAACTTGTACTCCAGTAAACTGCATCATTAGAAGAATCAATTCCCCTGAGACTGTGTCTTCTGAGTCCTTGACATCGAAGTTAATTGGGAGTGCACCCTTATCGAAGGATCAAAGAACTGCTGCGGAACAATTGGTGGACGACTTCAAGCATCTGTTTTCATCTACATCGGAGGATGTGGGCCGGACGAATTTGACGCAGCATAGGATCTATACTGGAGAACACCCCCCTATTAAACAGCATCCAAGACGACTACCGTTCGCCAAGAAGGAAGAGGTTGAGACCCTCCTGAAAGAGATGAAGGAGAATGATGTAATCGAACCGTCATCCAGCCCCTGGGCTTCTCCCATCGTCTTAGTCCGAAAGAAAGATGGCTCCACCAGATTTTGTGTCGATTACCGACGACTGAATGAAATCACCAAGAAAGACAGTTACCCTCTTCCACGGATAGACGATACCTTGGACACTCTTTCCGGACACAAGTGGTTTTCGACCCTGGACTTGAAGAGCGGCTACTGGCAGGTTGAGATACACCCTGAGGACCGAGAGAAGACAGCGTTTACAACTGGACAAGGCTTATGGCAGTTTAAAGTGATGCCCTTCGGCCTCTGCAATGCACCAGCTACGTTCGAGCGTCTTATGGAGACAGTGCTAAGAGGACTCTCTTACGAATCCTGTCTGGTCTACTTAGACGACATCATCATCGTGGGACGCAGCTTCGAAGAACATCTGGCAAATCTTAGGAAGGTGCTGCAAAAGCTTAAGGAAGCCAATCTGAAGTTAAGCCCGTCCAAATGTAATTTGTTCCGCCGGGAAGTGAACTACCTTGGTCACATCATCTCTTCTGAGGGTGTACAAACCGATCCAGAGAAGGTATCTGCGGTCAGGAGTTGGAGTCGTCCCGAAAACATCCATCAGTTGCGAAGTTTCCTGGGGCTCTGCACGTACTACAGGAAGTTTGTGAAGGGTTTTTCCAGCATTGCACGACCTTTGCATAAGCTGACGGAGAGCAAGCAAAAGTTTGAATGGACCAAAGAATGCGAAGCTGCATTTCTACGACTGAAGGAGGCTTTAACATCAACGCCTATCCTCGCCTATCCTCAGCCTGAAAAATCCTTCATCCTGGACACTGATGCGAGCAACGAGGGAATTGGAGCTGTTTTATCCCAAGAAATTGACGGAAATGAACATGTCATCGCTTACTGGAGCAAATGCTTATCAAAGTCGGAGCGAAATTACTGCGTCACCAGAAAGGAGTTACTGGCCATAGTGAAAGCTGTAGAACACTTCCATCATTACCTCTACGGCCGAAAATTTCTGCTTCGGACAGATCATGCCTCGTTAACTTGGCTTTTGAACTTCAAGAATCCAGAAGGCCAGATAGCCAGATGGATACAGCGGCTCCAGGAATATGACATGGAGATCAAGCATCGAAAAGGGTTATCTCACGGTAATGCTGACGCTTTATCAAGGAGACCCCTGTCCTGAGAACTGCCACTATTGTTCCCGAATCGAGAAACAGTATGGAACGACTAGCCCTACCGCCTATCAGGTGACAGTGACTCCAACATCATCAGAACCTGATCCATGGAGTGATGACCAAGTTCGAAAAGATCAACTTGAAGACCCCGACATAAAACCAATTTTAGAGTTCATGGAAAGTGACAGTCGACGCCCTAGCTGGCAGGACGTTTCCATCTTCAGTCCTGCAACAAAAAGATACTGGGCTTTATGGAACTCACTCCATTTACGGAACGGCGTGCTACACCGGAAATGGGAATCTGACGACGGCAAGACATCTAGGTGGCAGTTACTACTTCCTCGATCCAGGATTTCAGATGTTCTGAAAGAAATACATAGTAGTGCGACTGGAGGACATTTTGGTGTCTTGAAAACTCTCAATAAAGTTCGGGAGCGCTTCTTCTGGAGCAAGGCGAAGGATGACGTGGAGAAGTGGTGCCATTCTTGTGACGCCTGTGCTGCTCGTAAAGGACCGAAGAAGAGAAGCAGAGGGAAGCTACATCTGTACAACGTTGGAGCTCCTTTCGAACGAATTGGGATCGACATCCTGGGTCCTCTACCAAGAACTGCTGATGGGAACAAATACATTCTTGTTTCCATCGACTACTTCACCAAATGGCCGGAAGCATATCCCATTCCAGATCAAGAGGCTACTACCGTAGCAGAGACTCTAGTCCAACATTGGATCTCGAGATACGGAACACCTTTGCAGATTCATTCCGATCAAGGGAGGAATTTCATCTCTGCTGTGTTTAAGGGCCTATGTCAAATTTTCGGAATTGAGAAAACTAGGACAACACCACTACACCCACAATCGGACGGCATGGTGGAGAGATTTAACCGCACAATCCTGAATAATCTCTCACTTATGGTATCCAGAAATCAACAGGATTGGGACAAGAAGCTACCTTTGTTCCTGCTGGCCTATTGCAGTGCTGTCCACGAGACTACCGGATATGCCCCATCTCAGATGCTCTTCGGACGAGAGCTTCGGCTACCTTGTGATCTCGTCTTCGGTCCTCCTCCGGATGCGCCTTCATCGCCTGAGGAGTACATCCAGGATCTCCAGGCCCGGTTGGAAGACGTTCATAACTTCGCACGAGAGCGAATCAACATCGCGGCGGAGAAGATGAAGACCCGATATGACACAAGGTTTACTGGACATAAATTCAACGAAGGCGACAAGGTTTGGTTATGGAATCCCATCCGACGGAAAGGTCTGTCACCCAAATTGCAGTCGCATTGGGATGGACCCTACAAAGTCCTTAACCGACTGAATGACGTCGTAGTGAGGATCCGAAAATCACCTAATGCAAAGCCTAGGGTTGTACATTATGATCGGTTAGCCCCATACTATGGCCATAGTTCATGAGTATTACGTAAACAACCATGGTTGATAACATAAAAGTTGTAGATAATTTTTGCTTTTAATGTTTAGTAATATTTCTTGTTATTATTGTGTTTTCTGTATCTGTTAGTTATTATTTAATGTGTGGAATTGTGAACTTCTGATAGAAGTTTGGCACCCTTTCTGGGGATTGTACTGCCCGGGACGTGCAGTCCTTAGGAAGGGGGCAATGTTACAAATCCTGTAAATAGTAATTATTGTAGTAACGTAACCTGTAAATAATTTCCCGTAATGAATATACAACCCCTTAACATATGGCTAAAGTATACAACCCCCTATTTTTATTTTCATTGATAAAATTTGATAACGGTCTACGCATTTCTCGAAGCAGAAAGAATGTTGTGGAAAATTCTTGGATGTTTATAAAAGCCGTTAGCGATGGATAAACAGTTAGTTTCGATTCAGATTTCGAACTGAGTGTGTGTATTAGCTCTGTTTATAGCGAGGCATTTCGCTGTGTCGTTTTCGTATTTGGAAGTAAATACGTGTGTAAACGTTGAGTTTACGGTGTTGCGTGATAATTGCTTAATTGCTGATGAATAATTTTGCAGTTGTTGACGATCTTTCCTGTACATAGTGTAAATAAATTTCCTGTGCTTTTATCAAGAACTGTGTCTTCATTTCAAGAAAGTGGAAGTCGCACCGAATCCTTTACAATATGTTCATTTTCATCTATTATGTGACACATAAATTGCCTCATTAAAATGGACATTTAGGTGTTTTTTTTTAAATTTTTGATATGCTTTTTGTTTAAAGTATGCATTATTGTTTTAAAATATTGCATGTAAAATATTTTTAGAGATTTAATCTACCTGGAATTTCATTTACATGCAATAAAAAATATCTTAATCTTTTAACTGTTTAAGCGGAAGTATCTCAGGCACAGGTGTTCGAAAATGTCCTGCATGAGTAATACTCATGTTTTTTTTCTTTTTTTTTTTTTGAGTGCATCATATTATTCTCAAGTATGTAGCAGGAGAAGTTTATTTCTGCTTAATCTCTTTGTCAAATCCGATAATCTATCTCAGTTAAAGTTAATTTGTGCCCAATTTAATAGATGAGGCATTTTTACTGAAA